>NC_090332.1:0-2500 GCF_035084215.1 Heptranchias perlo
TGAGAGAGAGGGAGGGGAGGGGGACAGAGAGAGAGGGAGGGGAGGGGGGACAGAGAGAGAGGGAGGGGAGGGGGGACAGAGAGAGAGGGAGGGGGGACAGAGAGAGAGGGAGGGGGGACAGAGAGAGAGGGACGGGGGACAGAGAGAGAGGGAGGGGGGACAGAGAGAGAGGGAGGGGGGACAGAGAGAGAGGGAGGGGGGACAGAGAGAGAGGGAGGGGAGGGGGACAGAGAGAGAGGGAGGGGAGGGGGACAGAGAGAGAGGGAGGGGAGGGGGACAGAGAGAGAGAGGGAGGGGGGACAGAGAGAGAGAGGGAGGGGAGGGGGACAGAGAGGGAGGGGAGGGGGACAGAGAGGGAGGGGAGGGGGACAGAGAGGGAGGGGAGGGAGACAGAGAGGGAGGGGGAGGGGGACAGAGAGAGAGGGGAGGGGGACAGAGAGAGAGGGGAGGGGGACAGAGAGAGAGGGGAGGGGGACAGAGAGAGAGAGGGAGGGGAGGGGGACAGAGAGAGAGAGGGAGGATAGAGGGTCAGAGAGAGAGAGAGAGGGAGGGGGGAGAGAGAGAGGGAGGGGAGGGGGAGAGAGAGAGAGGGAGGGAGGGGAGGGGGACAGAGTGAGAGGGAGGGGAGGGGGTCAGAGAGAGAGGGAGGGGAGGGGGGACAGAGAGAGAGGGAGGGGAGGGGGGACAGAGAGAGAGGGAGGGGAGGGGGGACAGAGAGAGAGGGAGGGGAGGGGGGACAGAGAGAGAGGGAGGGGAGGGGGACAGAGAGAGAGGGAGGGGAGGGGGACAGAGAGAGAGGGAGAGAGAGGCAGGGGAGCGGGACAGAGAGAGAGGGAGGGGAGGGGGACAGAGAGAGAGGGAGGGGAGGGGGACAGAGAGAGAGGGAGGGGAGGGGGACAGAGAGAGAGGGAGGGGAGGGGGACAGAGAGAGAGGGAGGGGAGGGGGACAGAGAGAGAGGGAGGGGAGGGGGACAGAGAGAGAGGGAGGGGAGGGGGACAGAGAGAGAGGGAGGGGAGGGGGACAGAGAGAGAGAGAGAGAGAGGGAGAGAGAGGGAGGGAGAGAGGGACAGAGAGAGAGAGAGAGGGAGGGTAGAGGGTCAGAGAGAGAGAGAGAGAGGGAGGGGAGAGAGAGATGGAGGGGAGAGAGAGAGGGAGGGAGAGAGAGAGGGAGGGGAGAGGGACAGAGAGAGAGGGAGGGGAGAGGGGGACGGAGAGAGGGAGGGGAGAGGGGGACAGAGAGAGGGAGGGGCGGGGGGGACAGAGAGAGAGGGAGGGGAGGGGGGGACAGAGAGAGAGGGAGGGGAGGGGGGGACAGAGAGAGAGGGAGGGGAGGGGGGGGACAGAGAGAGAGGGAGGGGAGGGGGGGACAGAGAGAGAGGGAGGGGAGGTGGGACAGAGAGAGAGGGAGGGGAGGGGGGACAGAGAGAGAGGGAGGGGAGGGGGGACAGAGAGAGAGGGAGGGGAGGGGGGACAGAGAGAGAGGGAGGGGGGACAGAGAGAGAGGGAGGGGGGACAGAGAGAGAGGGAGGGGGGACAGAGAGAGAGGGAGGGGGGACAGAGAGAGAGGGAGGGGGGACAGAGAGAGAGGGAGGGGAGGGGGACAGAGAGAGAGGGAGGGGAGGGGGACAGAGAGAGAGGGAGGGGAGGGGGACAGAGAGAGAGGGAGGGGAGGGGGACAGAGAGAGAGGGAGGGGAGGGGGACAGAGAGAGAGGGAGGGGAGGGGGACAGAGAGAGAGGGAGGGGAGGGGGACAGAGAGAGAGGGAGGGGAGGGGGACAGAGAGAGAGGGAGGGGAGGGGGACAGAGAGAGAGGGAGGGGAGGGGGACAGAGAGAGAGAGGGAGGGGGACAGAGAGAGAGAGGGAGGGGAGGGGGACAGAGAGAGAGGGAGGGGAGGGGGGACAGAGAGAGAGGGAGGGGAGGGGGACAGAGAGAGAGGGAGGGGAGGGGGGACAGAGAGAGAGGGAGGGGAGGGGGACAGAGAGAGAGGGAGGGGTGGGGGACAGAGAGAGAGGGAGGGGAGGGGGACAGAGAGAGAGGGAGAGAGAGGGAGGGGAGAGGGACAGAGAGAGAGGGAGGGGAGGGGGACAGAGAGAGAGGGAGGGGAGGGGGACAGAGAGAGAGGGAGGGGAGGGGGACAGAGAGAGAGGGAGGGGGGACAGAGAGGGAGGGGGGGACAGAGAGGGAGGGGGGACAGAGAGGGAGGGGGGACAGAGAGAGAGGGAGGGGAGGGGGACAGAGAGAGAGAGGGAGGGGGACAGAGAGAGAGAGGGAGGGGGACAGAGAGAGAGAGGGAGGGGAGTGGGACAGAGAGAGAGAGGGAGGGGGACAGAGAGAGAGAGGGAGGGGGACAGAGAGAGAGAGGGAGGGGGACAGAGAGAGAGAGGGAGGGGAGGGGGACAGAGAGAGAGGGAGGGGAGGGGGACAGAGAGAGAGGGAGGGGAGGGGGGACAGAGAGAGAGGGAGGGGAGGGGGGACAGAGAGAGAGGGAGGGGAGGGG
>NC_090332.1:12500-17500 GCF_035084215.1 Heptranchias perlo
GGAGGGGAGGGGGGACAGAGAGAGAGGGAGGGGAGGGGGACAGAGAGAGAGGGAGGGGTGGGGGACAGAGAGAGAGGGAGGGGAGGGGGAGAGAGAGGGAGGGGAGGGGGAGAGAGAGGGAGGGGAGGGGGACAGAGAGAGAGGGGAGGGGGACAGAGAGAGAGGGAGAGAGAGGGAGGGGAGAGGGACAGAGAGAGAGGGAGGGGAGGGGGGGACAGAGAGAGGGAGGGGAGGACAGAGAGAGGGAGGGGAGGGGGGACAGAGAGAGGGAGGGGAGGGGGGACAGAGAGAGGGAGGGGAGGGGGGACAGAGAGAGGGAGGGGAGGGGGGACAGAGAGAGGGAGGGGAGGGGGGGACAGAGAGAGAGGGAGGGGAGGGGGGGACGGAGAGAGAGGGAGGGGAGGGCGGACAGAGAGAGAGGGAGGGGAGGTGGGACAGAGAGAGAGGGAGGGGAGGGGGGACAGAGAGAGAGGGAGGGGAGGGGGGACAGAGAGAGAGGGAGGGGAGGGGGGACAGAGAGAGAGGGAGGGGGGACAGAGAGAGAGGGAGGGGTGACAGAGAGAGAGGGAGGGGGGACAGAGGGAGAGGGAGGGGGGACAGAGAGAGAGGGAGGGGGGACAGAGAGAGAGGGAGGGGAGGGGGACAGAGAGAGTGGGAGGGGAGGGGGACAGAGAGAGAGGGAGGGGAGGGGGACAGAGAGAGAGGGAGGGGAGGGGGACAGAGAGAGAGAGGGAGGGGGACAGAGAGAGAGAGGGAGGGGAGGGGGACAGAGAGAGAGGGAGGGGAGGGGGGACAGAGAGAGAGGGAGGGGAGGGGGGACAGAGAGAGAGGGAGGGGAGGGGGGACAGAGAGAGAGGGAGGGGAGGGGGGACAGAGAGAGAGGGAGGGGAGGGGGACAGAGAGAGAGGGAGGGGTGGGGGGACAGAGAGAGAGGGAGGGGAGGGGGACAGAGAGAGAGGGAGGGGTGGGGGACAGAGAGAGAGGGAGGGGAGGGGGACAGAGAGAGAGGGAGGGGAGGGGGACAGAGAGAGAGGGAGGGGAGGGGGACAGAGAGAGAGGGAGGGGAGGGGGACAGAGAGAGAGGGAGGGGAGGGGGACAGAGAGAGAGGGAGGGGGGACAGAGAGAGAGGGAGGGGGGACAGAGAGGGAGGGGGGACAGAGAGAGAGGGAGGGGAGGGAGACAGAGAGAGAGGGAGGGGAGGGGGACAGAGAGAGAGGGAGGGGAGGGGGACAGAGAGAGAGGGAGGGGAGGGGGACAGAGAGAGAGAGGGAGGGGGACAGAGAGAGAGAGGGAGGGGAGGGGGACAGAGAGAGAGGGAGGGGAGGGGGACAGAGAGAGAGGGAGGGGAGGGGGGACAGAGAGAGAGGGAGGGGAGGGGGGACAGAGAGAGAGGGAGGGGAGGGGTACAGAGAGAGAGGGAGGGGAGGGGGGACAGAGAGAGAGGGAGGGGAGGGGGGACAGAGAGAGAGGGAGGGGAGGGGGGACAGAGAGAGAGGGAGGGGAGGGGGGACAGAGAGAGAGGGAGGGGAGGGGGACAGAGAGAGAGGGAGGGGTGGGGGACAGAGAGAGAGGGAGGGGAGGGGGACAGAGAGAGAGGGAGAGAGAGGGAGGGGAGAGGGACAGAGAGAGAGGGAGGGGAGGGGGACAGAGAGAGAGGGAGGGGAGGGGGACAGAGAGAGAGGGAGGGGAGGGGGACAGAGAGAGAGAGAGAGAGGGAGAGAGAGGGAGGGTAGAGGGTCAGAGAGAGAGAGAGAGGGAGGGGAGAGAGAGAGGGAGGGGAGAGAGAGAGGGAGGGGAGAGAGACGGAGGGGAGAGGGACAGAGAGAGAGGGAGAGGGAGGGTAGAGGGTCAGAGAGAGAGAGAGAGGGAGGGGAGAGAGAGAGGGAGGGAGGGGGGGACAGAGAGAGAGGGAGGGGGGGGACAGAGAGCGAGGGAGGGGGGGGGACAGAGAGAGAGGGAGGGGAGGGGGGGGGACAGAGAGAGAGGGAGGGGGGGGACAGAGAGAGAGGGAGGGGAGGGGGGGGGACAGAGAGAGAGGGAGGGGAGGGGGGGACAGTGAGAGAGGGAGGGGAGGGGGGGGGACAGAGAGAGGGAGGGGAGGGGGGGGGACAGAGAGAGAGGGAGGGGAGGGCGGACAGAGAGAGAGGGAGGGGAGGTGGGACAGAGAGAGAGGGAGGGGAGGGGGGACAGAGAGAGAGGGAGGGGAGGGGGGACAGAGAGAGAGGGAGGGGAGGGGGGACAGAGAGAGAGGGAGGGGAGGGGGGACAGAGAGAGAGGGAGGGGAGGGGGGACAGAGAGAGAGGGAGGGGAGGGGGGACAGAGAGAGAGGGAGGGGGGACAGAGAGAGAGGGAGTGGAGGGGGACAGAGAGAGAGGGAGGGGAGGGGGACAGAGAGAGAGGGAGGGGAGGGGGACAGAGAGAGAGGGAGGGGAGGGGGACAGAGAGAGAGGGAGGGGAGGGGGACAGAGAGAGAGGGAGGGGAGGGGGGACAGAGAGAGAGGGAGGGGAGGGGGGTCAGAGAGAGAGGGAGGGGGGACAGAGAGAGAGGGAGGGGGGTCAGAGAGAGAGGGAGGGGGGACAGAGAGAGAGGGAGGGGGGACAGAGAGAGAGGGAGGGGGGACAGAGAGAGAGGGAGGGGGGACAGAGAGAGAGGGAGGGGAGGGGGACAGAGAGAGAGGGAGGGGAGTGGGACAGAGAGAGGGAGGGGAGGGGGACAGAGAGAGGGAGGGGAGGGGGACACAGAGAGAGAGGGAGGGGGACAGAGAGAGAGAGGGAGGGGAGGGGGACAGAGAGGGAGGGGAGGGGGACAGAGAGGGAGGGGAGGGGGACAGAGAGGGAGGGGAGGGGGACAGAGAGGGAGGGGAGGGGACAGAGAGGGAGGGGAGGGGGACAGAGAGGGAGGGGAGGGGGACAGAGAGGGAGGGGAGGGGGACAGAGAGGGAGGGGAGGGGGACAGAGAGAGAGAGGGAGGGGAGGGGGACAGAGAGAGAGAGGGAGGGGAGGGGGACAGAGAGAGAGAGGGAGGGGAGGGGGACAGAGAGAGAGAGGGAGGGGAGGGGGACAGAGAGAGAGAGGGAGGATAGAGGGTCAGAGAGAGAGAGAGAGGGAGGGGGGAGAGAGAGAGGGAGGGGAGGGGAGAGAGAGAGGGAGGGGAGGGGGGAGAGAGAGAGAGGGGGGAGAGAGAGAGGGAGGGGAGTGTGGAGAGAGAGAGAGGGAGGGAGGGGAGGGGGACAGAGAGAGAGGGAGGGGAGGGGGACAGAGAGAGAGGGAGGGGAGGTGGTCAGAGAGAGAGGGAGGGGAGGGGTGACAGAGAGAGAGGGAGGGGAGGGGTGACAGAGAGAGAGGGAGGGGAGGGGGGACAGAGAGAGAGGGAGGGGAGGGGGGACAGAGAGAGAGGGAGGGGAGGGGGGACAGAGAGAGAGGGAGGGGAGGGGGGACAGAGAGAGAGGGAGAGGGAGGGTGGAGGGTCAGAGTGAGAGAGAGAGGGAGGGGAGAGAGAGAGGGAGGGGAGAGAGAGAGGGAGGGGAGAGAGAGAGGGAGGGGAGAGAGAGAGGGAGGGGAGAGAGAGAGGGAGGGGAGAGAGAGAGGGAGGGGAGAGGGACAGAGAGAGAGGGAGGGGAGGGGGGGACAGAGAGAGAGGGAGGGGAGGGGGGGACAGAGAGAGAGGGAGGGGAGGGGGGGACAGAGAGAGGGAGGGGAGGGGGGGTCAGAGAGAGGGAGGGGAGGGGGGACAGAGAGAGGGAGGGGAGGGGGGACAGAGAGAGGGAGGGGAGGGGGGACAGAGAGAGGGAGGGGAGGGGGGACAGAGAGAGGGAGGGGAGGGGGGACAGAGAGAGGGAGGGGAGGGGGGACAGAGAGAGGGAGGGGAGGGGGGACAGAGAGAGGGAGGGGAGGGGGGACAGAGAGAGGGAGGGGAGGGGGGACAGAGAGAGGGAGGGGAGGGGGGACAGAGAGAGGGAGGGGAGGGGGGGACAGAGAGAGAAGGAGGGGAGGGCGGACAGAGAGAGAGGGAGGGGAGGTGGGACAGAGAGAGAGGGAGGGGAGGGGGGACAGAGAGAGAGGGAGGGGAGGGGGGACAGAGAGAGAGGGAGGGGGGACAGAGAGAGAGGGAGGGGAGGGGGGGACAGAGAGAGAGGGAGGGGAGGGGGGGACAGAGAGAGAGGGAGGGGAGGGGGGGACAGAGAGAGGGAGGGGAGGGGGGACAGAGAGAGAGGGAGGGGGGACAGAGAGAGAGGGAGGGGGGACAGAGAGAGAGGGAGGGGAGGGGAGGGGGGACAGAGAGAGAGGGAGGGGAGGGGGGACAGAGAGAGAGGGAGGGGAGGGGGACAGAGGGGGAGGGGGGACAGAGAGAGAGGGAGGGGAGGGGGACAGAGAGAGAGGGAGGGGAGGGGGACAGAGAGAGAGGGAGGGGAGGGGGACAGAGAGAGAGGGAAGGGAGGGGGACAGAGAGAGAGAGAGAGGGAGAGAGAGGGAGGGTAGAGGGTCAGAGAGAGAGAAAGAGGGAGGGGAGAGAGAGAGGGAGGGGAGAGAGAGAGGGAGGGGAGAGAGAGAGGGAGGGGAGAGAGAGAGGGAGGGGAGAGGGAGAGAGAGAGGGAGGGGAGAGGGACAGAGAGAGAGAGGGAAGGAGCGAGGGGGAGAGAGGGACGGAGTGAGGGGGAGTGAAAGAGGGAGGGAGAGAGGGAGGGAGAGAGGGAGGGAGAGATGGAGAGGGAGTCAGAGAGGGAGTGAGGCAGAAAGAGAGAAATAGTGATAGTGAGAGATGACAGACAGAGATAGACGATATAAAGAAGTTAGACAGAGATAGAGAGGTCGAGGGGAAGGAGACCAAGAGATTCCCGTACTGGAATTGAGAGCTGGTGAGAGAAACAGAGCGAGATAGACAGAGATAGAGAGTGAGAGGAGAGGAGAGATCCCAGACTATCAAACCCCATATCACTGCACCCCAACAACCTACATTCTCACCATATCACTCAATGGGAAACAACGGGGCAAGTGGAGA
>NC_090332.1:20000-185458 GCF_035084215.1 Heptranchias perlo
AAAATTTCTCCTCATCTCCCTCTTTGGTTCTTTTGCTGATCACCTTAAATCTGTGTCCTCTGGTTACCGACCCTCCTGCCACTGGAAACAGTTTCTCCTTATTTATCTCCTATCAAAACACTTCATGATTTTGAACGCCTGGATCAAATCTCTTAACCTTCTCTGCTCCAAGGAGAACAACCCCAGACTCTCCAGTCTATCCACAGAACTGAAGTCCCTCATCCCTGGAACCATTCGAGTAAATTTCCTCTGCACCCTCTCTAAGGCCTTGACATCCTTCCCAGAGTGTGGTGCCCAGAATTGGACACAATACTCCAGCTGGGACCCAACCAGTGATTTGTAAAATTGAGAAAATGTAGGCAAATCCCTCACTGTGGGAGGGTCAAGTCCCAGGGACACCAGGTAAGTAAGAGGGGAAATCAGGGGAACTCTACTCAAAGGCAAACCGAGTTGTGGAATCAGTTCCTAGGGCTGGAGATTTAAGCAGAGGGTGGAAATGGGGTCAAGGAACATTTAGCTATAAGGAGCCGCTCGGCCCATTCACCTGGTGCTAGTACCAGCTGACCATTGGCTCTCTCTCCTCAACTTCCAATTCCTGATATATCTGTCTCTAAATATGTACATCTGGGCTCCTTGATCTTTGTATATATATCTCCCCGGTCAGGGTATCTCCTCCTGAAATCCATGCAAGTGGAACATTAGGTCTGTGTATCTGCACCCTTAGATCTGTGTATCTGCACCCTTAGATCTGTGTATCTGCACCCTTAGATCTGTGTATCTGCACCCTTAGATCTGTGTATCTGCACCCTTAGATCTGTGTATCTGCACCCTTAGATCTGTGTATCTGCACCCTTAGATCTGTGCATCTGAACCCCTAGATCTGGTAACCTGCACCTCAAGATCTCTGTATACCTGCACCCATGATCTGTGTATATGTACCCGTCGGTATGCGTATCTGTACCCCTAGCTCTGTGTACCTGTACCCCTCATTTGGTGTACCTCCACCCTTCCATGTGTGTACCTGCACCCCTCCATTTGTGTATCTATACCCCTAGATCTGTGTATCTGTACCTGTCAATCTGTGTACCTGCACCTCTAGTTCTGTCTATCTGTATCCCTGGATAAGTGTACCTTCACCCCCAGATCTGTGTACCTTCACCCCCAGATCTGTGTACCTTCACCCCCAGATCTGTGTACCTTCACCCCCAGATCTGTGTACCTGCACCCCTAGTTCTGTCTATCTGTATCCCTGGACAAGTGTACCTGCACCCCTGCACTCCGAGCCCGCATGCAGCAAGACCTGGACAACATCCAGGCTTGGGCTGATAAATGGCAAGTAACATTTGCACCAGACAAAGACCATCTCCAACAAGAGAGAGTCTAACCACCTACCCTTGACATTCAACGGCATTACCATCGCCAAATCCCCCACCATCAACATCCTGGAGGTCACCATTGACCAGAAACTTAACTGGACCAGCCATATAAATACTGTGGCTACAAGAGCAGGTCAGAGGCTGGGTATTCTGTGGCGAGTGACTCACCTCCTGACTCCCCAAAGCCTTTCCACCATCTACAAGGCACAAGTCAGGAGTGTGATGGAATACTCTCCACTTGCCTGGATGAGTGCAGCTCCAACAACACTCAAGAAGCTCGACACCATCCAGGACAAAGCAGCCCGCTTGATTGGGACCCCATCCACCACCCTAAACATTCACTCCCTTCACCAGCGGTGCACAGTGGCTGCAGTGTGTACCATCCACAGGATGCACTGCAGCAACTCGCCAAGGCTTCTTCGACAGCACCTCCCAAACCCGCGACCTCTACCACCTAGAAGGACAAGAGCAGCAGGTACATGGGAACAACACCCCACCACCCAGTCTGACCACCTCATGAACATTCTGTCCACCCCACTAACCAGTCTGTCCAACCCATTAGCCGTCCCTTCTAATTGTTTGACAAAGCTCCTACTCCCAGCACTGACCCCCGGTGTACCCCACTCCAAACACTGACCCCTGGGGTACCCCACTCCAAACACTGACCCCTGGGGTACCCCACTCCAAACACTGACCCCTGGTGTACCACACTCCAAACACTGACCCCTGGGGTACCCCAGTCCCAGCCCTGAACCCGGGTGTACCCCAGTCCCAGCCCTGACCCCCGGGGGACCCCAGTCCCAGCCCTGGCCCCCGGGGGACCCCAGTCCCAGCCCTGGCCCCCGGGGGACCCCAGTCCCAGCCCTGGCCCCCGGGGGACCCCAGTCCCAGCCCTGGCCCCCGGGGGACCCCAGTCCCAGCCCTGGCCCCCGGGGGACCCCAGTCCCAGCCCTGGCCCCCGGGGGACCCCAGTCCCAGCCCTGGCCCCCGGGGGACCCCAGTCCCAGCCCTGGCCCCCGGGGGACCCCAGTCCCAGCCCTGGCCCCCGGGGGACCCCAGTCCCAGCCCTGGCCCCCGGGGGACCCCAGTCCCAGCCCTGGCCCCCGGGGGACCCCAGTCCCAGCCCTGGCCCCCGGGGGACCCCAGTCCCAGCCCTGGCCCCCGGGGGACCCCAGTCCCAGCCCTGGCCCCCGGGGGACCCCAGTCCCAGCCCTGGCCCCCGGGGGACCCCAGTCCCAGCCCTGGCCCCCGGGGGACCCCAGTCCCAGCCCTGGCCCCCGGGGGACCCCAGTCCCAGCCCTGGCCCCCGGGGGACCCCAGTCCCAGCCCTGGCCCCCGGGGGACCCCAGTCCCAGCCCTGGCCCCCGGGGGACCCCAGTCCCAGCCCTGGCCCCCGGGGGACCCCAGTCCCAGCCCTGGCCCCCGGGGGACCCCAGTCCCAGCCCTGGCCCCCGGGGGACCCCAGTCCCAGCCCTGGCCCCCGGGGGACCCCAGTCCCAGCCCTGGCCCCCGGGGGACCCCAGTCCCAGCCCTGGCCCCCGGGGGACCCCAGTCCCAGCCCTGGCCCCCGGGGGACCCCAGTCCCAGCCCTGGCCCCCGGGGGACCCCAGTCCCAGCCCTGGCCCCCGGGGGACCCCAGTCCCAGCCCTGGCCCCCGGGGGACCCCAGTCCCAGCCCTGGCCCCCGGGGGACCCCAGTCCCAGCCCTGGCCCCCGGGGGACCCCAGTCCCAGCACCGGCCCCCGGGGGACCCCAGTCCCAGCACCGGCCCCCGGGGTAGCCCACTTCCAGCACCGGCCCCCGGGGTAGCCCACTTCCAGCACCGGCCCCCGGGGTAGCCCACTTCCAGCACCGACCCCCGGGGTAGCCCACTTCCAGCACCGACCCCCGGGGTACCCCAGTCCCAGCACCGACCCCCGGGGTACCCCAGTCCCAGCACCGACCCCCGGGGTACCTCAGTCCCAGCATTGGCCCCCAGGGCCAACACTGACCCCTGGGATTTATCAGACCCAACACTGACCCCTGGGGTACACCAGTCCCAGCACTGACCCCTGGGGTACACCAGTCCCAGCACTGACCCCTGGGGTACACCAGTCCCAGCACTGACCCCTGGGATACACCAGTCCCAGCACTGACCCCCGGGGTACCCAACTCTTAGCACTGACCCCCGGGGTACACCAGTCCCAGCACTGACCCCCGGGGTACCCAACTCTCAGCACTGACCCCCGGGGAACACCAGTCCCAGCACTGACCCCCGGGGTACCCCACTCCCAGCACTGACCCCCGGGGTACCCCACTCCCAGCACTGACCCCCGGGGTACCCCACTCCCAGCACCGACCCCCGGGGTACCCCACTCCCAGCACCGACCCCCGGGGTACCCCAGTCCCAGCACCGACCCCCGGGGTACCCCAGTCCCAGCACCGACCCCCGGGGTACCCCAGTCCCAGCACCGACCCCCGGGGTACCCCACTCCCAGCACCGACCCCCGGGGTACCCCACTCCCAGCACCGACCCCCGGGGTACCCCAGTCCCAGCACCGACCCCCGGGGTACCCCAGTCCCAGCACCGACCCCCGGGGTACCCCAGTCCCAGCACCGACCCCCGGGGTACCCCAGTCCCAGCACCGACCCCCGGGGTACCCCAGTCCCAGCACCGACCCCCGGGGTACCCCAGTCCCAGCACCGACCCCCGGGGTACCCCAGTCCCAGCATTGGCCCCCAGGGCCAACACTGACCCCTGGGGTACACCAGTCCCAGCACTGACCCCTGGGGTACACCAGTCCCAGCACTGACCCCTGGGGTACACCAGTCCCAGCACTGACCCCTGGGGTACACCAGTCCCAGCACTGACCCCTGGGGTACACCAGTCCCAGCACTGACCCCTGGGGTACACCAGTCCCAGCACTGACCCCAGGGGTACACCAGTCCCAGCACTGACCCCTGGGGTACCCCACTCCCAGCACTGACCCCTGGGGTACCCCACTCCCAGCCATTCTCCAGCCCAAAGATCCTGATCATCCCAACTCTTCCTATTCATCACCAACTTACACATCCTCTCACACCAGGCACCTGAATGTTTGTAACAAGCCCCTTGTGGGACACTTTATCCAATGCTTTCTGGAAATGAACATCTATTACAATTCCTTTACCTATGCAATCGGTCAATTCTAAAAGAAACTCTATTAAACTTATCAAAAAGAACTTGTTTTGGAGACTCTGCCCTGTGTAACCCCAGGAACTGGCGTCAGCGTCTAATCTCTCATTCTCTTTTATTCGACAGGAACTGGTGTGCCTTTGTAGTGACACGTGTTGTGTCCTGTGTCATAGAGGATGGCGTAGCAACATATATTAAACCAGAGTACCAGCCCTGTGGATGGGGGCAGTTACAGTGCCCACGGGCAGTGATGTGAGTGTTTACAGTTACAGTGCCCACGGGCAGTGATGTGAGTGTTTACAGTTACAGTGCCCACGGGCAGTGATGTGAGTGTTTACAGTTACAGAGCCCACGGGCAGTGATGTGAGTGTTTACAGTTACAGAGCCCAGGGGCAGTGATGTGAGTGTTGACAGTTACAGTGCCCACGGGCAGTGATGTGAGTGTTTACAGTTAGAGTGCCCACGGGCAGTGATGAGTGTTTACAGTTACCGAGCCCATGGGCAGTGACGTGAGTGTTTACAGTTAGAGTGCCCACGGGCAGTGATGTGAGTGTTTACAGTTACAGTGCCCATGGGCAGTGATGAGTGTTTATAGTTACAGAGCCCAGGGGCAGTGATGAGTGTTTACAGTTACAGTGCCCATGGGCAGTGATGAGTGTTTACAGTTACAGTGCCCACGGGCAGTGATGAGTGTTTATAGTTACAGTGCCCAGGGGCAGTGATGAGTGTTTACAGTTACAGAGCCCACGGGCAGTGATGTGAGTGTTTACAGTTACAGAGCCCAGGGGCAGTGATGAGTGTTTACAGTTACAGTGCCCAGGGGCAGTGATGTGAGTGTTTACAGTTACAGTGCCCAGGGGCAGTGATGAGTGTTTACAGTTACAGTGCCCACGGGCAGTGATGAGTGTTTACAGTTACAGTGCCCAGGGGCAGTGATGTGAGTGTTTATAGTTACAGAGCCCACGGGCAGTGATGAGTGTTTACAGTTACAGAGCCCAGGGGCAGTGATGAGTGTTTACAGTTACAGTGCCCACGGGCAGTGATGAGTGTTTACAGTTACAGTGCCCAGGGGCAGTGATGAGTGTTTACAGTTACAGAGCCCATGGGCAGTGATGTGAGTGTTTACAGCTACAGTGCCCACGGGCAGTGATGAGTGTTGACAGTTACAGTGCCCACGGGCAGTGATGTGAATGTTTACAGTTACAGTGCCCACGGGCAGTGATGTGAGTGTTTACAGTTACAGTGCCCACGGGCAGTGATGAGTGTTTACAGTTACAGTGCCCATGGGCAGTGATGTGAATGTTTACAGTTACAGTGCCCACGGGCAGTGATGAGTGTTTACAGTTACAGTGCCCACGGGCAGTGATGTGAGTGTTTACAGTTACAGTGCCCACGGGCAGTGATGTGAATGTTTACAGTTACAGTGCCCACGGGCAGTGATGAGTGTTTACAGTTACAGTGCCCACGGGCAGTGATGTGAATGTTTACAGTTACAGTGCCCACGGGCAGTGCTGAGTGTTTACAGTTATAGTGCCCACGGGCAGTGATGTGAGTGTTTACAGTTACAGTGCCCACAGGCAGTGATGAGTGTTTACAGTTACAGTGCCCACGGGCAGTGATGTGAATGTTTACAGTTACAGTGCCCACGGGCAGTGATGAGTGTTTACAGTTACAGTGCCCACGGGCAGTGATGTGAGTGTTTACAGTTACAGTGCCCACGGGCAGTGATGTGAATGTTTACAGTTACAGTGCCCACGGGCAGTGATGAGTGTTTACAGTTACAGTGCCCACGGGCAGTGATGTGAATGTTTACAGTTACAGTGCCCAGGGGCAGTGATGTAAATGTTTACAGTTACAGTGCCCAGGGGCAGTGATGTGAGTGTTTACAGTTACAGTGCCCACGGGCAATGATGTGAGTGTTTACAGTTACAGAGCCCAGGGGCAGTGATGAGTGTTTACAGTTACAGTGCCCACGGGCAGTGATGAGTGTTTACAGTTACAGTGCCCAGGGGCAGTGATGAGTGTTTACAGTTACAGTGCCCACAGGCAGTGACGAGTGTTTATATTTACAGAGCCCACGGGCAGTGATGAGTGTTTACAGTTACAGAGCCCACGGGCAGTGATGAGTGTTTACAGTTACAGAGCCCACGGGCAGTGATGATTGTTTACAGTTACAGTGCCCAGCGGTAGTGATGTGAGTGTTTACAGTTACAGAGCCCAGGGGCAGTGATGTGAGTATTTGCAGTTACAGTGCCCACGGGCAGTGATGTGAGTGTTTAAAGTTACAGAGCCCAGCGGTAGTGATGAGTGTTTACAGTTACAGTGCCCACAGGCAGTGATGTGAGTGTTTACAGTTACAGTGCCCATGGGCAGTGATGTGAGTGTTTACAGTTACAGTGCCCACAGGCAGTGATGTGAGTGTTTACAGTTACAGTGCCCACGGGCAGTGATGTGAGTGTTTACAGTTACAGAGCCCACGGGCAGTGATGAGTGTGTACAGTTACAGAGCCCACGGGCAGTGATGTGAGTGTTTACAGTTACAGTGCCCACGGGCAGTGATGTGAGTGTTTACAGTTACAGTGCCCACGGGCAGTGATATGAGTGTTTACAGTTACAGTGCCCATGGGCAGTGATGTGAGTGTTTACAGTTACAGTGCCCACGGGCAGTGATGAGTGTTTACAGTTACAGAGCCCACGGGCAGTGATGTGAGTGTTTACAGTTACAGTGCCCAGCGGTAGTGATGAGTGTTTACAGTTACAGTGCCCACAGGCAGTGATGTGAGTGTTGACAGTTACAGTGCCCATGGGCAGTGATGTGAGTGTTTACAGTTACAGTGCCCACGGGCAGTGATGTGAGTGTTTACAGTTACAGTGCCCACGGGCAGTGATGTGAGTGTTTACAGTTACCGAGCCCACGGGCAGTGATGAGTGTTTACAGTTACAGTGCCCACGGGCAGTGATGAGTGTTTATAGTTACAGTGCCCATGGGCAGTGATGAGTGTTTACAGTTACAGAGCCCATGGGCAGTGATGTGAGTGTTTACAGTTACAGTGCCCACGGGCAGTGATGTGAGTGTTTACAGTTACAGTGCCCATGGGCAGTGATGTGAGTGTTTACAGTTACAGTGCCCATGGGCAGTGATGAGTGTTTACAGTTACAGTGCCCACGGGCAGTGATGTGAGTGTTTATAGTTACAGTGCCCATGGGCAGTGATGAGTGTTTATAGCTACAGTGCCCACGGGCAGTGATGTGTGTTTACAGTTACAGTGCCCACGGGCAGTGATGAGTGTTAACAGTTACAGTGCCCACGGGCAGTGATGTGAGTGTTTACAGGTACAGTGCCCACGGGCAGTGATGAGTGTTTACAGGTACAGTGCCCAGGGGCAGTGATGAGTGTTTACAGTTACAGAGCCCATGGGCAGTGATGAGTGTTTACAGTTACAGTGCCCATGGGCAGTGATGAGTGTTTATAGTTACAGAGCCCACGGGCAGTGATGAGTGTTTACAGTTACAGTGCCCACGGGCAGTGATGTGAGTGTTTATAGTTACAGTGCCCACGGGCAGTGATGTGAGTGTTTATAGTTACAGTGCCCACGGGCAGTGATGTGAGTGTTTATAGTTACAGTGCCCACAGGCAGTGATGAGTGTTTATCGTTACAGTGCCCAGGGGCAGTGATGAGTGTTTACAGTTACAGTGCCCAGGGGCAGTGATGTGAGTGTTTACAGTTACAGAGCCCAGGGGCAGTGATGAGTGTTTCCAGTTACAGTGCCCACGGGCAGTGATGTGAGTGTTTACAGTTACAGTGCCCACGGGCAGTGATGTGAGTGTTTACAGTTACAGTGCCCACGGGCAGTGATGAGTGTTTACAGTTACAGTGCCCACAGGCAGTGATGTGAAAGTTTACAGTTACAGTGCCCAGGGGCAGTGATGAGTGTTTACAGTTACAGTGCCCAGGGGCAGTGATGTGAGTGTTTATAGTTACAGTGCCCACGGGCAGTGATGTGAGTGTTTACAGTTACAGTGCCCACGGGCAGTGATGTGTGTTCACAGTTACAGTGCCCACGGGCAGTGATGAGTGTTTACAGTTACAGTGCCCACGGGCAGTGATGAGTGTTTACAGGTACAGTGCCCACGGGCAGTGATGAGTGTTTACAGTTACAGTGCCCACGGGCAGTGATGTGTGTTTACAGTTACAGTGCCCACGGGCAGTGATGAGTGTTAACAGTTACAGTGCCCACGGGCAGTGATGTGAGTGTTTACAGGTACAGTGATGTGAGTGTTTACAGTTGCAGTGCCCATGGGCAGTGATGAGTGTTTACAGTTACAGAGCCCATGGGCAGTGATGAGTGTTTATAGTTACAGTGCCCACGGGCAGTGATGTGTGTTTACAGTTACAGTGCCCACGGGCAGTGATGTGTGTTTACAGTTACAGTGCCCACGGGCAGTGATGAGTGTTTCCAGTTACAGTGCCCACGGGCAGTGATGTGAGTGTTTACAGTTACAGTGCCCACGGGCAGTGATGTGAGTGTTTACAGTTACAGTGCCCACGGGCAGTGATGAGTGTTTACAGTTACAGTGCCCACGGGCAGTGATGTGAGTGTTTACAGTTACAGAGCCCACGGGCAGTGATGAGTGTTTCCAGTTACAGTGCCCACGGGCAGTGATGTGAGTGTTTACAGTTACAGAGCCCAGGGGCAGTGATGAGTGTTTACAGTTACAGTGCCCACGGGCAGTGATGAGTGTTTGCAGTTACAGTGCCCAGGGGCAGTGATGAGTGTTTACAGTTACAGTGCCCAGGGGCAGTGATGTGAATGTTTACAGTTACAGTGCCCAAGGGCAGTGATGAGTGTTTACAGTTACAGTGCCCAGGGGCAGTGATGTGAAAGTTTACAGTTACAGTGCCCAGGGGCAGTGATGAGTGTTTACAGTTACAGTGCCCACGGGCAGTGATGAGTGTTTACAGTTACAGAGCCCATGGGCAGTGATGTGAGTGTTTACAGTTACAGTGCCCATGGGCAGTAATGAGTGTTTACAGTTACAGTGCCCACGGGCAGTGATGTGAGTGTTTACAGTTACAGTGCCCACGGGCAGTGATGAGTGTTTATAGCTACAGTGCCCACGGGCAGTGATGAGTGTTTACAGTTACAGTGCCCAGGGGCAGTGATGACTGTTTACAGTTACAGTGCCCACGGGCAGTGATGTGAGTGTTTCCAGTTACAGAGCCCAGGGGCAGTGATGTTAGTGTTTACAGTTACAGTGCCCATGGGCAGTGATGTGAGTGTTTACAGTTACAGAGCCCATGGGCAGTGATGAGTGTTTAGAGTTACAGAGCCCATGGGCAGTGATGTGAGTGTTTACAGTTACAGTGCCCACGGGCAGTGATGTGAGTGTTTATAGTTACAGAGCCCAGGGGCAGTGATGTGAGTGTTTACAGTTACAGTGCCCATGGGCAGTGATGTGAGTGTTTACAGTTACAGAGCCCATGGGCAGTGATGTGAGTGTTTACAGTTACAGTGCCCACGGGCAGTGATGTGAGTGTTTACAGTTACAGAGCCCAGGGCCAGTGATGAGTGTTTACAGGTACAGTGCCCACGGGCAGTGATGAGTGTTTACAGGTACAGTGCCCACGGGCAGTGATGAGTGTTTACAGTTACAGTGCCCACGGGCAGTGATGTGTGTTTACAGTTACAGTGCCCACGGGCAGTGATGAGTGTTAACAGTTACAGTGCCCACGGGCAGTGAAGTCAGTGTTTACAGGTACAGTGCCCACGGGCAGTGATGAGTGTTTATACAGGTACAGTGCCCACGGGCAGTGATGAGTGTTTATAGTTACAGTGCCCATGGGCAGTGATGAGTGTTTATAGTTACAGTGCCCATCGGCAGTGATGAGTGTTTATAGTTACAGTGCCCACGGGCAGTGATGTGTGTTTACAGTTACAGTGCCCATGGGCAGTGATGAGTGTTTATAGTTACAGAGCCCACGGGCAGTGATGAGTGTTTACAGTTACAGTGCCCATGGGCAGTGATGTGAGTGTTTACAGTTACAGTGCCCATGGGCAGTGATGTGAGTGTTTACAGTTACAGAGCCCAGGGCCAGTGATGAGTGTTTATAGTTACAGTGCCCACGGGCAGTGATGAGTGTTTACAGTTACAGTGCCCACGGGCAGTGATGTGAGTGTTTACAGTTACAGAGCCCAGGGCCAGTGATGAGTGTTTATAGTTACAGTGCCCACGGGCAGTGATGAGTGTTTATAGTTACAGTGCCCACGGGCAGTGATGTGAGTGTTTACAGGTACAGTGCCCACGGGCAGTGATGAGTGTTTACAGTTACAGTGCCCACGGGCAGTGATGTGAGTGTTTACAGTTACAGAGCCCAGGGCCAGTGATGAGTGTTTATAGTTACAGTGCCCACGGGCAGTGATGAGTGTTTATAGTTACAGTGCCCACGGGCAGTGATGTGTGTTTACAGTTACAGAGCCCACGGGCAGTGATGTGAGTGTTTACAGTTACAGTGCCCACGGGCAGTGATGTGTGTTTACAGTTACAGAGCCCACGGGCAGTGATGTGAGTGTTTACAGTTACAGTGCCCACGGGCAGTGATGTGTGTTTACAGTTACAGTGCCCACGGGCAGTGATGAGTGTTAACAGTTACAGTGCCCACGGGCAGTGATGTGAGTGTTTACAGGTACAGTGCCCACGGGCAGTGATGTGAGTGTTTACAGTTACAGAGCCCATGGGCAGTGATGAGTGTTTATAGTTACAGAGCCCATGGGCAGTGATGAGTGTTTATAGTTACAGTGCCCACGGGCAGTGATGTGTGTTTACAGTTACAGTGCCCATGGGCAGTGATGAGTGTTTACAGTTACAGTGCCCATGGGCAGTGATGAGTGTTTACAGTTACAGTGCCCACGGGCAGTGATGTGAGTGTTTATAGTTACAGTGCCCACGGGCAGTGATGTGAGTGTTTATAGTTACAGTGCCCACAGGCAGTGATGAGTGTTTATCGTTACAGAGCCCAGGGGCAGTGATGAGTGTTTACAGTTACAGTGCCCAGGGGCAGTGATGTGAGTGTTTATAGTTACAGAGCCCAGGGGCAGTGATGAGTGTTTCCAGTTACAGTGCCCACGGGCAGTGATGTGAGTGTTTACAGTTACAGTGCCCACGGGCAGTGATGTGAGTGTTTACAGTTACAGTGCCCACGGGCAGTGATGTGAGTGTTTACAGTTACAGAGCCCACGGGCAGTGATGTGAGTGTTTACAGTTACAGAGCCCACGGGCAGTGATGTGAGTGTTTACAGTTACAGAGCCCACGGGCAGTGATGAGTGTTTCCAGTTACAGTGCCCACGGGCAGTGATGTGAGTGTTTACAGTTACAGAGCCCAGGGGCAGTGATGAGTGTTTACAGTTACAGTGCCCACGGGCAGTGATGAGTGTTTACAGTTACAGTGCCCAGGGGCAGTGATGAGTGTTTACAGTTACAGTGCCCAGGGGCAGTGATGTGAATGTTTACAGTTACAGTGCCCAGGGGCAGTGATGAGTGTTTACAGTTACAGTGCCCAGGGGCAGTGATGTGAAAGTTTACAGTTACAGTGCCCAGGGGCAGTGATGAGTGTTTACAGTTACAGTGCCCAGGGGCAGTGATGTGAGTGTATATAGTTGCAGTGCCCAGGGGCAGTGATGTGAGTGTTTACAGTTACAGTGCCCACGGGCAGTGATGAGTGTTTACAGTTACAGTGCCCATGGGCAGTGATGTGAGTGTTTACAGTTACAGTGCCCATGGGCAGTAATGAGTGTTTACAGTTACAGTGCCCACGGGCAGTGATGTGAGTGTTTACAGTTACAGTGCCCACGGGCAGTGATGAGTGTTTATAGCTACAGTGCCCACGGGCAGTGATGAGTGTTTATAGTTACAGTGCCCACGGGCAGTGATGTGAGTGTTTACAGTTACAGTGCCCAGGGGCAGTGATGACTGTTTACAGTTACAGTGCCCAGGGGCAGTGATGACTGTTTACAGTTACAGTGCCCACGGGCAGTGATGTGAGTGTTTACAGTTACAGTGCCCACGGGCAGTGATGAGTGTTTATAGCTACAGTGCCCACGGGCAGTGATGAGTGTTTATAGTTACAGTGCCCACGGGCAGTGATGTGAGTGTTTACAGTTACAGTGCCCACGGGCAGTGATGAGTGTTTATAGCTACAGTGCCCACGGGCAGTGATGAGTGTTTATAGTTACAGTGCCCACGGGCAGTGATGTGAGTGTTTATAGTTACAGAGCCCAGGGGCAGTGATGTGAGTGTTTACAGTTACAGAGCCCATGGGCAGTGATGAGTGTTTACAGTTACAGTGCCCACGGGCAGTGATGTGAGTGTTTCCCGTTACAGAGCCCAGGGGCAGTGATGTGAGTGTTTATAGTTACAGTGCCCACGGGCAGTGATGTGAGTGTTTATAGTTACAGAGCCCAGGGGCAGTGATGAGTGTTTACAGTTACAGTGCCCAGGGGCAGTGATGTGAGTGTTTAAAGTTACAGAGCCCAGGGGCAGTGATGTGAGTGTTTACAGTTACAGTGCCCATGGGCAGTGATGTGAGTGTTTACAGTTACAGTGCCCACGGGCAGTGATGTGAGTGTTTACAGTTACAGTGCCCACGGGCAGTGATGTGAGTGTTTATAGTTACAGAGCCCAGGGGCAGTGATGAGTGTTTACAGTTACAGTGCCCAGGGGCAGTGATGTGAGTGTTTACAGTTACAGAGCCCAGGGGCAGTGATGAGTGTTTACAGTTACAGTGCCCATGGGCAGTAATGTGAGTGTTTACAGTTACAGTGCCCACGGGCAGTGATGTGAGTGTTTACAGTTACAGTGCCCATGGGCAGTGATGTGAGTGTTTATAGTTACAGAGCCCAGGGGCAGTGATGAGTGTTTACAGTTACAGTGCCCAGGGCCAGTGATGTGTGTTTACAGGTACAGTGCCCACGGGCAGTGATGAGTGTTTACAGTTACAGTGCCCACGGGCAGTGATGTGTGTTTACAGTTACAGTGCCCACGGGCAGTGATGAGTGTTAACAGTTACAGTGCCCACGGGCAGTGATGTCAGTGTTTACAGGTACAGTGCCCACGGGCAGTGATGAGTGTTTATAGTTACAGAGCCCATGGGCAGTGATGAGTGTTTATAGTTACAGAGCCCATGGGCAGTGATGAGTGTTTATAGTTACAGAGCCCATGGGCAGTGATGAGTGTTTATAGTTACAGTGCCCATGGGCAGTGATGTGAGTGTTTACAGTTACAGTGCCCACGGGCAGTGATGAGTGTTTACAGGTACAGTGATGTGAGTGTTTACAGTTACAGTGCCCATGGGCAGTGATGAGTGTTTATAGTTGCAGAGCCCATGGGCAGTGATGAGTGTTTATAGTTACAGTGCCCATGGGCAGTGATGAGTGTTTATAGTTACAGTGCCCATGGGCAGTGATGAGTGTTTATCGTTACAGTGCCCACGGGCAGTGATGTGTGTTTACAGTTACAGTGCCCATGGGCAGTGATGAGTGTGTATAGTTACAGAGCCCACGGGCAGTGATGAGTGTTTACAGTTACAGTGCCCACGGGCAGTGATGTGAGTGTTTATAGTTACAGTGTCAACGGGCAGTGATGTGAGTGTTTATAGTTACAGTGCCCACAGGCAGTGATGAGTGTTTATCGTTACAGTGCCCAGGGGCAGTGATGAGTGTTTACAGTTACAGAGCCCAGGGGCAGTGATGAGTGTTTCCAGTTACAGTGCCCACGGGCAGTGATGTGAGTGTTTCCAGTTACAGTGCCCACGGGCAGTGATGTGAGTGTTTACAGTTACAGTGCCCACGGGCAGTGATGTGAGTGTTTACAGTTACAGTGCCCACGGGCAGTGATGAGTGTTTACAGTTACAGTGCCCACGGGCAGTGATGTGAGTGTTTACAGTTACAGAGCCCACGGGCAGTGATGAGTGTTTCCAGTTACAGTGCCCACGGGCAGTGATGTGAGTGTTTACAGTTACAGTGCCCACGGGCAGTGATGAGTGTTTCCAGTTACAGTGCCCATGGGCAGTGATGTGAGTGTTTATAGTTACAGAGCCCACAGGCAGTGATGAGTGTTTACAGTTACAGTGCCCAGGGGCAGTGATGAGTGTTTACAGTTACAGTGCCCACGGGCAGTGATGTAAGTGTTTATAGTTACAGAGCCCAGGGGCAGTGATGTGAGTGTTTACAGTTACAGTGCCCACAGGCAGTGATGTGAGTGTTTATAGTTACAGAGCCCAGGGGCAGTGATGAGTGTTTATAGTTACAGTGCCCACGGGCAGTGATGAGTGTTTACACTTACAGAGCCCAGGGGCAGTGATGAGTGTTTACAGTTACAGTGCCCAGGGGCAGTGATGAGTGTTTATAGTTACAGTGCCCACGGGCAGTGATGAGTGTTTACACTTACAGAGCCCAGGGGCAGTGATGAGTGTTTACAGTTACAGTGCCCAGGGGCAGTGATGAGTGTTTACAGTTACAGAGCCCAGGGGCAGTGATGTGAGTGTTTCCAGTTGCAGTGCCCACGGGCAGTGATGTGAGTGTTTACAGTTACAGTGCCCATGGGCAGTGATGAGTGTTTACAGTTACAGTGCCCATGGGCAGTGATGAGTGTTTACAGTTACAGTGCCCACGGGCAGTGATTTGAGTGTTTACAGTTACAGTGCCCACGGGCAGTGATGTGAGTGTTTACAGTTACTGTGCCCACGGGCAGTGATGTGAGTGTTTACAGTTACAGTGCCCACGGGCAGTGATGTGAGTGTTTACAGTTACAGTGCCCATGGGCAGTGATGAGTGTTTACAGTTACAGTGCCCATGGGCAGTGATGAGTGTTTATAGTTACAGTGCCCAGTGGCAGTGATGAGTGTTTATAGTTACAGTGCCCAGGGGCAGTGATGTGAGTGTTTACAGTTACAGTGCCCACGGGCAGTGATGAGTGTTTACAGTTACAGTGCCCATTGGCAGTGATGAGTGTTTATAGTTACAGTGCCCAGGGGCAGTGATGTGAGTGTTTACAGTTACAGTGCCCACGGGCAGTGATGATTGTTTACAGTTACAGAGCCCATGGGCAGTGATGTGAGTGTTTACAGTTACAGTGCCCACGGGCAGTGATGTGAGTGTTTCCAGTTACTGTGCCCACGGGCAGTGATGTGAGTGTTTACAGTTACAGTGCCCACGGGCAGTGATGTGAGTGTTTACAGTTACAGTGCCCATGGGCAGTGATGAGTGTTTACAGTTACAGTGCCCATGGGCAGTGATGAGTGTTTATAGTTACAGTGCCCAGTGGCAGTGATGAGTGTTTATAGTTACATTGCCCAGTGGCAGTGATGAGTGTTTACAGTTACAGTGCCCATGGGCAGTGATGTGAGTGTTTATAGTTACAGAGCCCACAGGCAGTGATGAGTGTTTATTGTTACAGTGCCCAGGGGCAGTGATGAGTGTTTACAGTTACAGAGCCCAGGGGCAGTGATGTGAGTGTTTACAGTTACAGTGCCCACGGGCAGTGATGAGGGTTTACAGTTACAGTGCCCACGGCCAGTGATGACTGTTTACAGTTACAGAGCCCACGGACAGTGATGACTGTTTACAGTTACAGTGCCCACGGGCAGCTGTGTGAGTGTTTCCAGTTCCAGAGCCCAGGGGCAATGATGAGTGTTTACAGTTACAGAGCCCATGGGCAGTGATGAGTGTTTACAATTACAGTGCCCACGGGCAGTGATGTGAGTGTTTACAGTTACAGAGCCCATGGGCAGTGATGAATGTTTACAGTTACAGAGCCCACGGGCATTGATGTGAATGTTTACAGTTACAGTGCCCACGGGCAGTGATGTGAGTGTTTACAGTTACAGTGCCCACGGGCAGTGATGTGAGTGTTTACAGTTACAGTGCCCATGGGCAGTGATGAGTGTTTACAGTTACAGTGCCCATGGGCAGTGATGAGTGTTTTCAGTTACAGTGCCCACGGGCAGTGATGCGAGTGTTTACAGTTACAGTGCCCATGGGCAGTGATGAGTGTTTATTGTTAAAGTGCCCACGGGCAATGATGAGTGTTTATAGTTACAGTGCCCAGGGGCAGTGATGTGAGTGTTTATAGTTACAGTGCCCAGGGGCAGTGATGAGTGTTTACAATTGCAGAGCCCACGGGCAGTGATGTGAGTGTTTACAGTTACAGTGCCCACGGGCAGTGATGTGAGTGTTTATAGTTACAGTGCCCAGGGGCAGTGATGAGTGTTTACAGTTGCAGAGCCCACGGGCAGTGATGTGAGTGTTTATAGTTGCAGTGCCCACGGGCAGTGATGTGAGTGTTTACAGTTACAGTGCCCAGGGGCAGTGATGATTGTTTACAGTTACAGAGCCCAGGGGCAGTGATGAGTGTTTATAGTTACAGTGCCCACAGGCAGTGATGAGTGTTTATAGTTACAGAGCCCACGGGCAGTGATGAGTGTTTACAGTTACAGTGCCCAGGGGCAGTGATGTGAGTGTTTACAGTTACAGAGCCCAGGGGCAGTGATGTGAGTGTTTACAGTTACAGTGCCCATGGGCAGTGATGTGAGTGTTTACAGTTACATTGCCCACGGGCAGTGATGAGTGTTTACAGGTACAGTGCCCACGGGCAGTGATGTGAGTGTTTACAGTTACAGTGCCCATGGGCAGTGATGTGAGTGTTTACAGTTACAGTGCCCACGGGCAGTGATGTGAGTGTTTACAGTTACAGTGCCCAGGGGCAGTGATGAGTGTTTACAGTTACAGTGCCCATGGGCAGTGATGTGAGTGTTTACAGTTACAGAGCCCACAGGCAGTGATGAGTGTTTACAGTTACAGTGCCCAGGGGCAGTGATGAGTGTTTACAGGTACAGTGCCCAGGGGCAGTGATGAGTGTTTACAGTTACAGTGCCCATGGGCAGTGATGTGAGTGTTTACAGTTACAGTGCCCACGGGCAGTGATGTGAGTGTTTACAGTTACAGAGCCCACGGGCAGTGATGTGACTGTTTACAGTTACAGTGCCCACGGGCAGTGATGTGAGTGTTTACAGTTACGGTGCCCACGGGCAGTGATGAGTGTTTACAGTTACAGTGCCCACGGGCAGTGATGTGAGTGTTTACAGGTACAGTGCCCACGGGCAGTGATGTGAGTGTTTACAGGTACAGTGCCCAGGGGCAGGGATGAGTGTTTACAGGTACAGTGCCCAGGGGCAGTGATGAGTGTTTACAGTTACAGAGCCCAGGGGCAGTGATGAGTGTTTACAGGTACAGTGCCCAGGGGCAGTGATGTGAGTGTTTACAGGTACAGTGCCCACGGGCAGTGATGTGAGTGTTTACAGTTACAGTGCCCACGGGCAGTGATGTGAGTGTTTACAGTTACAGTGCCCACGGGCAGTGATGTGAGTGTTTACAGTTACAGAGCCCACGGGCAGTGATGTGAGTGTTTACAGTTGCAGTGCCCATGGGCAGTGATGTGAGTGTTTACAGTTACAGTGCCCACGGGCAGTGATGTGAGTGTTTACAGGTACAGTGCCCACGGGCAGTGATGTGAGTGTTTACAGGTACAGTGCCCAGGGGCAGTGATGAGTGTTTACAGGTACAGTGCCCAGGGGCAGTGATGAGTGTTTACAGGTACAGTGCCCAGGGGCAGTGATGAGTGTTTACAGGTACAGTGCCCACGGGCAGTGATGTGAGTGTTTACAGTTACAGAGCCCAGGGGCAGTGATGTGAGTGTTTACAGGTACAGTGCCCAGGGGCAGTGATGAGTGTTTACAGGTACAGTGCCCAGGGGCAGTGATGAGTGTTTACAGTTACAGTGCCCACGGGCAGTGATGTGAGTGTTTACAGGTACAGTGCCCAGGGGCAGTGATGAGTGTTTACAGTTACAGTGCCCATGGGCAGTGATGTGAGTGTTTACAGTTACAGTGCCCACGGGCAGTGATGTGAGTGTTTACAGGTACAGTGCCCAGGGGCAGTGATGAGTGTTTACAGTTACAGAGCCCAGGGGCAGTGATGAGTGTTTACAGTTACAGTGCCCAGGGGCAGTGATGAGTGTTTACAGTTACAGTGCCCAGGGGCAGTGATGAGTGTTTACAGTTACAGTGCCCACAGGCAGTGATGAGTGTTTACAGTTACAGTGCCCAGGGGCAGTGATGAGTGTTTACAGTTACAGTGCCCAGGGGCAGTGATGAGTGTTTATAGTTACAGAGCCCACGGGCAGTGATGAGTGTTTATATTTACAGTGCCCAGGGGCAGTGATGAGTGTTTATAGTTACAGAGCCCATGGGCAGTGATGTGAGTGTTTACAGTTACAGTGCCCACGGGCAGTGATGTGAGTGTTTACAGTTACAGACCCCATGGGCAGTGATGTGAGTGTTTACAGGTACAGTGCCCACGGGCAGTGATGTGAGTGTTTACAGTTACAGTGCCCACGGGCAGTGATGAGTGTTTACAGTTACAGTGCCCATGGGCAGTGATGTGAGTGTTTACAGTTACAGTGCCCATGCGCAGTGATGTGAGTGTTTACAGGTACAGTGCCCACGGGCAGTGATGTGAGTGTTTACAGGTACAGTGCCCACGGGCAGTGATGTGAGTGTTTACAGTTACAGAGCCCACGGGCAGTGATGAGTGTTTACAGTTACAGTGCCCACGGGCAGTGATGTGAGTGTTTACAGTTACAGTGCCCACGGGCAGTGATGAGTGTTTACAGTTGCAGAGCCCATGGGCATTGATGAGTGTTTACAGTTACAGTGCCCATGGGCAGTGATGAGTGTTTATAGTTACAGTGCCCACGGGCAGTGATGTGAGTGTTTATAGTTACAGTGCCCATGGGCAGTGATGAATGTTTACAGTTACAGAGCCCATGGGCAGTGATGTGAGTGTTTACAGTTACAGTGCCCACGGGCAGTGATGTAAGTGTTTATAGTTACAGTGCCCACAGGCAGTGATGTGAGTGTTTATAGTTACAGTGCCCAGGGGCAGTGATGAGTGTTTACAGTTACAGTGCCCACGGGCAGTGATGAGTGTTTACACTTACAGAGCCCAGGGGCAGTGATGAGTGTTTACAGTTACAGTGCCCAGGGGCAGTGATGTGAGTGTTTACAGTTACAGTGCCCATGGGCAGTGATGTGAGTGTTTACAGTTACAGTGCCCACGGGCAGTGATGTGAGTGTTTACAGGTACAGTGCCCAGGGGCAGTGATGAGTGTTTACAGTTACAGAGCCCAGGGGCAGTGATGAGTGTTTACAGTTACAGTGCCCAGGGGCAGTGATGAGTGTTTACAGTTACAGTGCCCAGGGGCAGTGATGAGTGTTTACAGTTACAGTGCCCACAGGCAGTGATGAGTGTTTACAGTTACAGTGCCCAGGGGCAGTGATGAGTGTTTACAGTTACAGTGCCCAGGGGCAGTGATGAGTGTTTATAGTTACAGAGCCCACGGGCAGTGATGAGTGTTTATATTTACAGTGCCCAGGGGCAGTGATGAGTGTTTATAGTTACAGAGCCCATGGGCAGTGATGTGAGTGTTTACAGTTACAGTGCCCACGGGCAGTGATGTGAGTGTTTACAGTTACAGACCCCATGGGCAGTGATGTGAGTGTTTACAGGTACAGTGCCCACGGGCAGTGATGTGAGTGTTTACAGTTACAGTGCCCACGGGCAGTGATGAGTGTTTACAGTTACAGTGCCCATGGGCAGTGATGTGAGTGTTTACAGTTACAGTGCCCATGCGCAGTGATGTGAGTGTTTACAGGTACAGTGCCCACGGGCAGTGATGTGAGTGTTTACAGGTACAGTGCCCACGGGCAGTGATGTGAGTGTTTACAGTTACAGAGCCCACGGGCAGTGATGAGTGTTTACAGTTACAGTGCCCACGGGCAGTGATGTGAGTGTTTACAGTTACAGTGCCCACGGGCAGTGATGAGTGTTTACAGTTGCAGAGCCCATGGGCAGTGATGAGTGTTTACAGTTACAGTGCCCATGGGCAGTGATGAGTGTTTATAGTTACAGTGCCCACGGGCAGTGATGTGAGTGTTTATAGTTACAGTGCCCATGGGCAGTGATGAATGTTTACAGTTACAGAGCCCATGGGCAGTGATGTGAGTGTTTACAGTTACAGTGCCCACGGGCAGTGATGTAAGTGTTTATAGTTACAGTGCCCACAGGCAGTGATGTGAGTGTTTATAGTTACAGTGCCCAGGGGCAGTGATGAGTGTTTACAGTTACAGTGCCCACGGGCAGTGATGAGTGTTTACACTTACAGAGCCCAGGGGCAGTGATGAGTGTTTACAGTTACAGTGCCCAGGGGCAGTGATGTGAGTGTTTACAGTTACAGAGCCCAGGGGCAGTGATGTGAGTGTTTCCAGTTGCAGTGCCCACGGGCAGTGATGTGTGTTTACAGTTACAGTGCCCACGGGCAGTGATGAGTGTTAACAGTTACAGTGCCCACGGGCAGTGATGTCAGTGTTTACAGGTACAGTGCCCACGGGCAGTGATGAGTGTTTACAGGTACAGTGATGTGAGTGTTTACAGTTACAGTGCCCATGGGCAGTGATGAGTGTTTACAGTTACAGAGCCCATGGGCAGTGATGAGTGTTTATAGTTACAGAGCCCATGGGCAGTGATGAGTGTTTATCGTTACAGTGCCCATGGGCAGTGATGAGTGTTTATAGTTACAGTGCCCATGGGCAGTGATGAGTGTTTATAGTTACAGTGCCCACGGGCAGTGATGTGTGTTTACAGTTACAGTGCCCATGGGCAGTGATGAGTGTTTATAGTTACAGAGCCCACGGGCAGTGATGAGTGTTTACAGTTACAGTGCCCACGGGCAGTGATGTGAGTGTTTATAGTTACAGTGCCCACGGGCAGTGATGTGAGTGTTTATAGTTACAGTGCCCACGGGCAGTGATGTGAGTGTTTATAGTTACAGTGCCCACAGGCAGTGATGAGTGTTTATCGTTACAGTGCCCAGGGGCAGTGATGAGTGTTTACAGTTACAGAGCCCACGGGCAGTGTTGAGTGTTTTTCCAGTTACAGTGCCCAGGGGCAGTGATGAGTGTTTACAGTTACAGTGCCCAGGGGCAGTGATGTGAGTGTTTACAGTTACAGAGCCCAGGGGCAGTGATGAGTGTTTATAGTTACAGTGCCCAGGGGCAGTGATGTGAGTGTTTACAGTTACAGTGCCCAGGGGCAGTGATGTGAGTGTTTCCAGTTACAGTGCCCACGGGCAGTGATGTGAGTGTTTACAGTTACAGTGCCCATGGGCAGTGATGTGAGTGTTTACAGTTACAGTGCCCACGGGCAGTGATGTAAGTGTTTATAGTTACAGTGCCCACAGGCAGTGATGTGAGTGTTTATAGTTACAGAGCCCAGGGGCAGTGATGAGTGTTTATAGTTACAGTGCCCACAGGCAGTGATGAGTGTTTACACTTACAGAGCCCAGGGGCAGTGATGAGTGTTTACAGTTACAGTGCCCAGGGGCAGTGATGAGTGTTTATAGTTACAGTGCCCACGGGCAGTGATGAGTGTTTACACTTACAGAGCCCAGGGGCAGTGATGAGTGTTTACAGTTACAGTGCCCAGGGGCAGTGATGAGTGTTTACAGTTACAGAGCCCAGGGGCAGTGATGTGAGTGTTTCCAGTTGCAGTGCCCACGGGCAGTGATGTGAGTGTTTACAGTTCGAGTGCCCACGGGCAGTGATGTGAGTGTTTACAGTTACAGTGCCCATGGGCAGTGATTTGAGTGTTTACAGTTACAGTGCCCACGGGCAGTGATGTGAGTGTTTACAGTTGCAGTGCCCACGGGCAGTGATGTGAGTGTTTACAGTTACAGTGCCCATGGGCAGTGATTTGAGTGCTTACAGTTACAGTGCCCACGGGCAGTGATGATTGTTTACAGTTACAGAGCCCATGGGCAGTGATGTGAGTGTTTACAGTTACAGTGCCCACGGGCAGTGATGTGAGTGTTTACAGTTACAGTGCCCACGGGCAGTGATGTGAGTGTTTACAGTTACAGTGCCCATGGGCAGTGATGAGTGTTTATAGTTACAGTGCCCAGGGGCAGCGATGAGTGTTTATAGTTACAGTGCCCACGGGCAGTGATGAGTGTTTATAGTTACATTGCCCAGTGGCAGTGATGAGTGTTTACAGTTACAGTGCCCACGGGCAGTGATGAGTGTTTATAGTTACAGGGCCCACGGGCAGTGATGAGTATTTACAGTTACAGTGCCCATGGGCAGTGATGTGAGTGTTTATAGTTACAGAGCCCACAGGCAGTGATGAGTGTTTATAGTTACAGTGCCCAGGGGCAGTGATGAGTGTTTACAGTTACAGAGCCCAGGGGCAGTGATGTGAGTGTTTACAGTTACAGAGCCCACGGACAGTGATGACTGTTTACAGTTACAGTGCCCACGGGCAGCTGTGTGAGTGTTTCCAGTTCCAGAGCCCAGGGGCAGTGATGAGTGTTTACAGTTGCAGAGCCCATGGGCAGTGATGAGTGTTTACAATTACAGTGCCCACGGGCAGTGATGTGAGTGTTTACAGTTACAGAGCCCACGGGCATTGATGTGAGTGTTTACAGTTACAGTGCCCATGGGCAGTGATGAGTGTTTACAGTTACAGTGCCCACGGGCAGTGATGAGTGTTTACAGTTACAGTGCCCACGGGCAGTGATGTGATTGTTTTCAGTTACAGTGCCCACGGGCAGTGATGCGAGTGTTTACAGTTACAGTGCCCACGGGCAGTGATGTGAGTGTTTACAGTTACAGTGCCCAGGGGCAGTGATGTGAGTGTTTACAGTTACAGAGCCCATGGGCAGTGATGAGTGTTTCCAGTTACAGTGCCCACGGGCAGTGATGTGAGTGTTTACAGTTACAGTGCCCACGGGCAGTGATGTGAGTGTTTACAGTTACAGTGCCCACGGGCAGTGATGAGTGTTTACAGTTACAGTGCCCACGGGCAGTGATGTGAGTGTTTACAGTTACAGAGCCCACGGGCAGTGATGAGTGTTTCCAGTTACAGTGCCCACGGGCAGTGATGTGAGTGTTTACAGTTACAGTGCCCACGGGCAGTGATGAGTGTTTCCAGTTACAGTGCCCACGGGCAGTGATGTGAGTGTTTACAGTTACAGTGCCCATGGGCAGTGATGTGAGTGTTTACAGTTACAGTGCCCAGGGGCAGTGATGTGAGTGTTTACAGTTACAGAGCCCAGGGGCAGTGATGTGAATGTTTCCAGTTACAGTGCCCACGGGCAGTGATGTGAGTGTTTACAGTTACAGTGCCCAGGGGCAGTGATGAGTGTTTACAGTTACAGTGCCCACGGGCAGTGATGTAAGTGTTTATAGTTACAGTGCCCACGGGCAGTGATGAGTGTTTACACTTACAGAGCCCAGGGGCAGTGATGAGTGTTTACAGTTACAGTGCCCAGGGGCAGTGATGAGTGTTTACAGTTACAGAGCCCAGGGGCAGTGATGTGAGTGTTTCCAGTTGCAGTGCCCACGGGCAGTGATGTGAGTGTTTACAGTTACAGTGCCCATGGGCAGTGATTTGAGTGTTTACAGTTACAGTGCCCACGGGCAGTGATGTGAGTGTTTACAGTTACAGTGCCCACGGGCAGTGATGATTGTTTACAGTTACAGAGCCCATGGGCAGTGATGTGAGTGTTTACAGTTACAGTGCCCATGGGCAGTGATGAGTGTTTACAGTTACAGTGCCCACGGGCAGTGATGTGAGTGTTTACAGTTACAGTGCCCATGGGCAGTGATTTGAGTGTTTACAGTTACAGTGCCCACGGGCAGTGATGTGAGTGTTTACAGTTACAGTGCCCACGGGCAGTGATGTGAGTGTTTACAGTTACAGTGCCCATGGGCAGTGATTTGAGTGTTTACAGTTACAGTGCCCACGGGCAGTGATGTGAGTGTTTACAGTTACAGTGCCCACGGGCAGTGATGATTGTTTACAGTTACAGAGCCCATGGGCAGTGATGTGAGTGTTTACAGTTACAGTGCCCATGGGCAGTGATGAGTGTTTACAGTTACAGTGACCACGGGCAGTGATGTGAGTGTTTACAGTTACAGTGCCCACGGGCAGTGATGTGAGTGTTTACAGTTACAGTGCCCACGGGCAGTGATGTGAGTGTTTACAGTTACAGTGCCCATGGGCAGTGATGAGTGTTTACAGTTACAGTGCCCATGGGCAGTGATGAGTGTTTATAGTTACAGTGCCCAGGGGCAGCGATGAGTGTTTATAGTTACAGTGCCCACGGGCAGTGATGAGTGTTTATAGTTACATTGCCCAGTGGCAGTGATGAGTGTTTAGAGTTACAGTGCCCACGGGCAGTGATGAGTGTTTATAGTTACAGGGCCCACGGGCAGTGATGAGTGTTTACAGTTACAGTGCCCATGGGCAGTGATGTGAGTGTTTATAGTTACAGAGCCCACAGGCAGTGATGAGTGTTTATAGTTACAGTGCCCACGGGCAGTGATGAGTGTTTACAGTTACAGAGCCCAGGGGCAGTGATGTGAGTGTTTACAGTTACAGTGGCCACGGGCAGTGATGAGGGTTTACAGTTACAGTGCCCACGGGCAGTGATGACTGTTTGCAGTTACAGAGCCCACGGACAGTGATGACTGTTTACAGTTACAGTGCCCACGGGCAGCTGTGTGAGTGTTTCCAGTTCCAGAGCCCAGGGGCAGTGATGAGTGTTTACAATTACAGTGCCCACGGGCAGTGATGTGAGTGTTTACAGTTACAGAGCCCACGGGCATTGATGTGAGTGTTTACAGTTACAGTGCCCATGGGCAGTGATGAGTGTTTACAGTTACAGTGCCCACGGGCAGTGATGTGAGTGTTTACAGTTACAGTGCCCATGGGCAGTGATGAGTGTTTACAGTTACAGTGCCCACGGGCAGTGATGAGTGTTTACAGTTACAGTGCCCACGGGCAGTGATGAGTGTTTTCAGTTACAGTGCCCACGGGCAGTGATGAGTGTTTATTGTTAAAGTGCCCATGGGCAGTGATGAGTGTTTATTGTTAAAGTGCCCACGGGCAATGATGAGTGTTTATAGTTACAGTGCCCAGGGGCAGTGATGTGAGTGTTTATAGTTACAGTGCCCAGGGGCAGTGATGTGAGTGTTTACAGTTACAGTGCCCATGGGCAGTGATGAGTGTTTTCAGTTACAGTGCCCATGGGCAGTGATGAGTGTTTTCAGTTACAGTGCCCATGGGCAGTGATGAGTGTTTATTGTTAAAGTGCCCACGGGCAATGATGAGTGTTTATAGTTACAGTGCCCAGGGGCAGTGATGTGAGTGTTTATAGTTACAGTGCCCAGGGGCAGTGATGAGTGTTTACAGTTACAGTGCCCACGGGCAGTGATGAGTGTTTATAGTTACAGTGCCCACGGGCAGTGATGATTGTTTACAGTTACAGAGCCCAGGGGCAGTGATGAGTGTTTACAGTTACAGTGCCCAGGGGCAGTGATGTGAGTGTTTACAGTTACAGTGCCCAGGGGCAGTGATGAGTGTTTACAGTTACAGTGCCCAGGGGCAGTGATGTGAGTGTTTACAGTTGCAGAGCCCAGGGGCAGTGATGTGAGTGTTTCCAGGTACAGTGCCCACGGGCAGTGATGTGAGTGTTTACAGGTACAGTGCCCACGGGCAGTGATGTGACTGTTTACAGTTACACTGCCCACGGGCAGTGATGAGTGTTTACAGTTACAGTGCCCATGGGCAGTGATGTGAGTGTTTACAGTTACAGAGCCCATGGGCAGTGATGTGAGTGTTTACAGTTACAGTGCCCAGGGGCAGTGATGAGTGTTTACAGTTACAGTGCCCACAGGCAGTGATGAGTGTTTATAGTTACAGAGCCCACGGGCAGTGATGAGTGTTTACAGTTACAGTGCCCAGCGGTAGTGATGTGAGTGTTTATAGTTACAGAGCCCATGGGCAGTGATGTGAGTGTTTACAGGTACAGTGCCCACGGGCAGTGATGTGAGTGTTTACAGTTACAGTGCCCATGCGCAGTGATGTGAGTGTTTACAGGTACAGTGCCCACGGGCAGTGATGTGAGTGTTTACAGGTACAGTGCCCACGGGCAGTGATGAGTGTTTACAGTTACAGTGCCCATGGGCAGTGATGAGTGTTTACAGTTACAGTGCCCACGGGCAGTGATGAGTGTTTATAGTTACAGTGCCCACGGGCAGTGATGTGAGTGTTTACAGTTACAGTGCCCACAGGCAGTGATGAGTGTTTACAGTTACAGTGCCCACGGGCAGCGATGAGTGTTTACAGTTACAGTGCCCACGGGCAGTGATGTGAGTGTTTACAGTTACAGTGCCCATGGCCAGTGATGAGTGTTTATAGTTACAGTGCCCACGGGCAGTGATGAGTGTTTATAGTTACAGTGCCCACGGGCAGTGATGAGTGTTTACAGTTACAGAGCCCATGGGCAGTGATGTGAGTGTTTACAGTTACAGAGCCCAGGGGCAGTGATGAGTGTTTACAGTTACAGTGCCCAGGGGCAGTGATGTAAGTGTTTACAGTTACAGTGCCCACGGGCAGTGTTGTAAGTGTTTATAGTTACAGTGCCCACAGGCAGTGATGTGAGTGTTTATAGTTACAGTGCCCACAGGCAGTGATGTGAGTGTTTATAGTTACAGTGCCCAGGGGCAGTGATGAGTGTTTACAGTTACAGTGCCCACGGGCAGTGATGAGTGTTTACACTTACAGAGCCCAGGGGCAGTGATGAGTGTTTACAGTTACAGTGCCCAGGGGCAGTGATGAGTGTTTACACTTACAGAGCCCAGGGGCAGTGATGAGTGTTTACACATACAGAGCCCAGGGGCAGTGATGAGTGTTTACACTTACAGAGCCCAGGGGCAGTGATGAGTGTTTACAGTTACAGAGCCCAGGGGCAGTGATGTGAGTGTTTCCAGTTGCAGTGCCCACGGGCAGTGATGTGAGTGTTTACAGTTACAGTGCCCACGGGCAGTGATGTGAGTGTTTACAGTTACAGAGCCCAGGGGCAGTGATGAGTGTTTACACTTACAGAGCCCAGGGACAGTGATGAGTGTTTACAGTTACTGTGCCCACGGGCAGTGATGTGAGTGTTTACAGTTACAGTGCCCACGGGCAGTGATGTGAGTGTTTACAGTTACAGTGGCCACAGGCAGTGATGTGAGTGTTTACAGTTACAGTGCCCACGGGCAGTGATGTGAGTGTTTACAGTTACAGTGCCCATGGGCAGTGATGAGTGTTTATAGTTACAGTGCCCAGGGGCAGTGATGAGTGTTTACAGTTACAGTGCCCATGGGCAGTGATGTGAGTGTTTACAGTTACAGTGCCCACGGGCAGTGATGAGTGTTTATAGTTACAGGGCCCACGGGCAGTGATGAGTGTTTACAGTTACAGTGCCCATGGGCAGTGATGTGAGTGTTTATAGTTACAGAGCCCACAGGCAGTGATGAGTGTTTATAGTTACAGTGCCCAGGGGCAGTGATGAGTGTTTACAGTTACAGAGCCCAGGGGCAGTGATGTGAGTGTTTACAGTTACAGTGCCCACGGGCAGTGATGAGGGTTTACAGTTACAGTGCCCACGGGCAGTGATGACTGTTTACAGTTACAGAGCCCACGGACAGTGATGACTGTTTACAGTTACAGTGCCCACGGGCAGCTGTGTGAGTGTTTCCAGTTCCAGAGCCCAGGGGCAGTGATGAGTGTTTACAGTTACAGAACCCATGGGCAGTGATGAGTGTTTACAATTACAGTGCCCACGGGCAGTGATGTGAGTGTTTACAGTTACAGAGCCCACGGGCATTGATGTGAGTGTTTACAGTTACAGTGCCCACGGGCAGTGATGTGAGTGTTTACAGTTACAGTGCCCACGGGCAGTGATGTGAGTGTTTACAGTTACAGTGCCCATGGGCAGTGATGAGTGTTTACAGTTACAGTGCCCATGGGCAGTGATGAGTGTTTTCAGTTGCAGTGCCCACGGGCAGTGATGCGAGTGTTTACAGTTACAGTGCCCACGGGCAGTGATGCGAGTGTTTACAGTTACAGTCCCCACGGGCAGTGATGAGTGTTTATAGTTACAGAGCCCACGGGCAGTGATGTGAGTGTTTATAGTTGCAGTGCCCACGGGCAGTGAGGTGAGTGTTTACAGTTACAGTGCCCACGGGCAGTGATGAGTGTTTATAGTTACAGTGCACACGGGCAGTGATGTGAGTGTTTATAGTTACAGAGCCCAGGGGCAGTGATGAGTGTTTACAGTTACAGTGCCCAGGGGCAGTGATGAGTGTTTACAGTTACAGAGCCCACGGGCAGTGATGTGAGTGTTTACAGTTACAGTGCCCACGGGCAGTGATGAGTGTTTATAGTTACAGTGCCCACAGGCAGTGATGAGTGTTTATAGTTACAGAGCCCACGGGCAGTAGTGAGTGTTTACAGTTACAGTGCCCACGGGCAGTGATGAGTGTTTACAGTTACAGTGCCCACGGGCAGTGATGTGAGTGTTTATAGTTACAGTGCCCACGGGCAGTGATGAGTGTTTATAGTTACAGAGCCCACGGGCAGTGATGAGTGTTTACAGTTACAGTGCCCAGGGGCAGTGATGTGAGTGTTTACAGTTACAGAGCCCAGGGGCAGTGATGTGAGTGTTTACAGTTACAGTGCCCATGGGCAGTGATGTGAGTGTTTACAGTTGCAGTGCCCAGGGGCAGTGATGTGAGTGTTTACAGTTACAGAGCCCAGGGGCAGTGATGTGAGTGTTTACAGTTACAGTGCCCAGGGGCAGTGATGTGAGTGTTTACAGTTACAGAGCCCATGGGCAGTGATGTGAGTGTTTACAGTTACAGAGCCCAGGGGCAGTGATGTGAGTGTTTACAGTTACAGTGCCCAGGGGCAGTGATGTGAGTGTTTACAGTTACAGTGCCCATGGGCAGTGATGTGAGTGTTTACAGTTACAGTGCCCATGGGCAGTGATGTGAGTGTTTACAGTTACAGAGCCCAGGGGCAGTGATGTGAGTGTTTACAGTTACAGTGCCCAGGGGCAGTGATGTGAGTGTTTACAGTTACAGAGCCCAGGGGCAGTGATGTGAGTGTTTACAGTTACAGAGCCCAGGGGCAGTGATGTGAGTGTTTACAGTTACAGTGCCCAGGGGCAGTGATGTGAGTGTTTACAGTTACAGTGCCCAGGGGCAGTGATGTGAGTGTTTACAGTTACAGAGCCCATGGGCAGTGATGTGAGTGTTTACAGTTACAGTGCCCAGGGGCAGTGATGTGAGTGTTTACAGTTACAGTGCCCATGGGCAGTGATGTGAGTGTTTACAGTTACAGAGCCCAGGGGCAGTGATGTGAGTGTTTACAGTTACAGTGCCCAGGGGCAGTGATGTGAGTGTTTACAGTTACAGTGCCCATGGGCAGTGATGTGAGTGTTTACAGTTACAGTGCCCAGGGGCAGTGATGTGAGTGTTTACAGTTACAATGCCCATGGGCAGTGATGTGAGTGTTTACAGTTACAGAGCCCATGGGCAGTGATGTGAGTGTTTACAGTTAAAGAGCCCAGGGGCAGTGATGTGAGTGTTTACAGTTACAGTGCCCATGGGCAGTGATGAGTGTTTACAGTTCCAGAGCCCAGGGGCAGTGATGAGTGTTTATAGTTACAGTGCCCACGGGCAGTGATGTGAGTGTTTACAGTTACAGTGCCCATGGGCAGCGATGAGTGTTTATAGTTACAGTGCCCACGGGCAGTGATGAGTGTTTATAGTTACAGTGCCCATGGGCAGTGATGAATGTTTACAGTTACAGTGCCCACGGGCAGTGATGAGTGTTTACAGTTACAGAGCCCACGGGCAGTGATGTGAGTGTTTACAGTTACTGTGCCCACGGGCAGTGATGTGAGTGTTTACAGTTACAGTGCCCACGGGCAGTGATGTGAGTGTTTACAGTTACAGTGCCCACGGGCAGTGATGTGAGTGTTTACAGTTACAGTGCCCACGGGCAGTGATGTGAGTGTTTACAGTTACAGAGCCCAGGGGCAGTGATGAGTGTTTACAGTTACAGTGCCCAGGGGCAGTGATGTGAGTGTTTACAGTTACAGTGCCCAGGGGCAGTGATGAGTGTTTACAGTTACAGAGCCCAGGGGCAGTGATGAGTGTTTATATTTACAGAGCCCACGGGCAGTGATGAGTGTTTATAGTTACAGAGCCCACGGGCAGTGATGAGTGTTTATAGTTACAGAGCCCACGGGCAGTGATGAGTGTTTATAGTTACAGAGCCCACGGGCAGTGATGAGTGTTTATATTTACAGTGCCCACGGGCAGTGATGAGTGTTTATAGTTACAGAGCCCACGGGCAGTGATGAGTGTTTATAGTTACAGAGCCCACGGGCAGTGATGAGTGTTTATAGTGACAGTGCCCAGGGGCAGTGATGTGTGTGTTTACAGTTACAGTGCCCAGGGGCAGTGATGAATGTTTACAGTTACAGTGCCCAGGGGCAGTGATGTGAGTGTTTACAGTTACAGTGCCCAGGGGCAGTGATGAGTGTTTACAGTTACAGTGCCCAGGGGCAGTGATGTGAGTGTTTACAGTTACAGTGCCCAGGGGCAGTGATGAGTGTTTATAGTTACAGAGCCCACGGGCAGTGATGAGTGTGTACACTTACAGAGCCCAGGGGCAGTGATGAGTGTTTACAGTTACAGTGCCCAGGGGCAGTGTTGTGAGTGTTTACAGTTACAGAGCCCAGGGGCAGTGATGTGAGTGTTTCCAGTTGCAGTGCCCAGGGGCAGTGATGTGAGTGTTTACAGTTACAGTGCCCAGGGGCAGTGATGAGTGTTTATAGTTACAGAGCCCACGGGCAGTGATGAGTGTTTACACTTACAGAGCCCAGGGGCAGTGATGTGAGTGTTTACAGTTACAGTGCCCACGGGCAGTGATGTGAGTGTTTACAGGTACAGTGCCCACGGGCAGTGATGTGAGTGTTTACAGTTACAGTGCCCAGGGGCAGTGATGTGAGTGTTTATAGTTACAGTGCCCACGGGCAGTGATGTGAGTGTTTACAGTTACACTGCCCACGGGCAGTGATGTGAGTGTTTACAGTTACACTGCCCACGGGCAGTGATGTGAGTGTTTACAGTTACAGTGCCCACGGGCAGTGATGTGAGTGTTTACAGTTACAGTGCCCAGGGGCAGTGATGTGAGTGTTTACAGGTACAGTGCCCACGGGCAGTGATGTGAGTGTTTACAGGTACAGTGCCCACGGGCAGTGATGAGTGTTTACAGTTACAGTGCCCACGGGCAGTGATGTGAGTGTTTACAGTTACAGTGCCCAGGGGCAGTGATGTGACTGTTTACAGTTACACTGCCCACGGGCAGAGATGACTGTTTACAGTTACAGTGCCCACGGGCAGTGATGAGTGTTTACAGTTACAGTGCCCATGGGCAGTGATGAGTGTTTATAGTTACAGTGCCCATGGGCAGTGATGAGTGTTTATAGTTACAGTGCCCACGGGCAGTGATGAGTGTTTATAGTTACAGAGCCCAGGGGCAGTGATGAGTGTTTCCAGTTACAGAGCCCAGGGGCAGTGATGTGAGTGTTTACAGTTACAGAGCCCACGGGCAGTGATGTGAGTGTTTGAAGTTACAGTGCCCACGGGCAGTGATGTGAGTGTTTACAGTTACACTGCCCACGGGCAATGATGAGTGTTTCCAGTTACAGAGCCCAGGGGCAGTGATGTGACTGTTTACAGTTACACTGCCCACGGGCAGTGATGAGTGTTTATAGTTACAGTGCCCATGGGCAGTGATGAGTGTTTACAGGTACAGTGCCCACGGGCAGTGATGTGACTGTTTACAGTTACACTGCCCACGGGCAGTGATGAGTGTTTACAGTTACAGTGCCCAGGGGCAGTGATGTGACTGTTTACAGTTACACTGCCCACGGGCAGTGATGTGAGTGTTTACAGTTACAGTGCCCAGGGGCAGTGATGAGTGTTTACAGTTACAGTGCCCATGGGCAGTGATGAGTGTTTATAGTTACAGTGCCCACGGGCAGTGATGAGTGTTTACAGTTACAGTGCCCACGGGCAGTGATGTGAGTGTTTACAGTTACAGTGCCCATGGGCAGTGATGTGAGTGTTTACAGTTACAGTGCCCATGGGCAGTGATGAGTGTTTACAGTTACAGTGCCCACAGGCAGTGATGTGAGTGTTTACAGTTACAGTGCCCAGGGGCAGTGATGTGACTGTTTACAGTTACACTGCCCACGGGCAGTGATGTGAGTGTTTACAGTTACAGTGCCCAGGGGCAGTGATGAGTGTTTACAGTTACAGTGCCCATGGGCAGTGATGAGTGTTTATAGTTACAGTGCCCACGGGCAGTGATGAGTGTTTATAGTTACAGAGCCCACGGGCAGTGATGTGAGTGTTTATCGTTACAGTGCCCACGGGCAGTGATGAGTGTTTATAGTTACAGAGCCCACGGGCAGTGATGAGTGTTTATAGTCACAGAGCCCACGGGCAGTGATGAGTGTTTATAGTTACAGAGCCCACGGGCAGTGATGTGAGTGTTTACAGTTACAGTGCCCATGGGCAGTGATGAGTGTTTATAGTGACAGTGCCCAGGGGCAGTGTTGTGAGTGTTTACAGTTACAGTGCCCATGGGCAGTGATGAGTGTTTACAGTTCCAGAGCCCATGGGCAGTGATGTGAGTGTTTACAGTTACAGAGCCCAGGGGCAGTGATGAGTGTTTACAGTTTCAGAGCCCAGGGGCAGTGATGTGTGTGTTTACAGTTACAGTGCCCACGGGCAGTGATGAGTGTTTACAGTTACCGAGCCCAGGGGCAGTGATGAGTGTTTACAGTTACAGAGCCCAGGGGCAGTGATGAGTGTTTATAGTTACAGTGCCCACGGGCAGTGATGTGAGTGTTTACAGTTACAGAGCCCAGGGGCAGTGATAAGTGTTTATAGTTACAGTGCCCACGGGCAGTGATGTGAGTGTTTACAGTTGCAGAGCCCAGGGGCAGTGATGTGAGTGTTTACAGTTACAGAGCCCAGGGGCAGTGATGAGTGTTTATAGTTACAGTGCCCACGGGCAGTGATGTGAGTGTTTACAGTTACAGAGCCCACGGTCAGTGATGAGTGTTTACAGTTACAGTGCCCATGGGCAGTGATGTGAGTGTTTACAGTTACAGTGCCCATGGGCAGTGATGAGTCTTTATAGTTACAGTGCCCATGGGCAGTGATGAGTGTTTACACTTACAGAGCCCAGGGGCAGTGATGAGTGTTCACAGTTACAGTGCCCAGGGGCAGTGATGTGAGTGTTTACAGTTACAGTGCCCACGGGCAGTGATGAGTGTTTACACTTACAGAGCCCAGGGGCAGTGATGAGTGTTCACAGTTACAGAGCCCAGGGGCAGTGATGAGTGTTTACAGTTACAGTGCCCAGGGGCAGTGATGTGAGTGTTTACAGTTACAGAGCCCAGGGGCAGTGATGTGAGTGTTTACAGTTACAGTGCCCACGGGCAGTGATGTGTGTTTACAGTTACAGTGCCCACGGGCAGTGATGTGAGTGTTTATAGTTACAGTGCCCACGGGCAGTGATGAGTGTTTCCAGTTACAGAGCCCACGGGCAGTGATGTGAGTGTTTACAGTTACAGTGCCCACGGGCAGTGATGAGTGTTTATAGTTACAGTGCCCACGGGCAGTGATGTGAGTGTTTACAGTTACAGAGCCCACGGGCAGTGATGTGAGTGTTTACAGTTACCGAGCCCAGGGGCAGTGATGAGTGTTTACAGTTACAGAGCCCAGGGGCAGTGATGAGTGTTTATAGTTACAGTGCCCACGGGCAGTGATGTGAGTGTTTACAGTTACAGAGCCCAGGGGCAGTGATAAGTGTTTATAGTTACAGTGCCCACGGGCAGTGATGTGAGTGTTTACAGTTACAGAGCCCAGGGGCAGTGATGTGAGTGTTTACAGTTACAGAGCCCAGGGGCAGTGATGAGTGTTTATAGTTACAGTGCCCACGGGCAGTGATGTGAGTGTTTACAGTTACAGAGCCCACGGTCAGTGATGAGTGTTTACAGTTACAGTGCCCATGGGCAGTGATGTGAGTGTTTACAGTTACAGTGCCCATGGGCAGTGATGAGTCTTTATAGTTACAGTGCCCATGGGCAGTGATGAGTGTTTACACTTACAGAGCCCAGGGGCAGTGATGAGTGTTCACAGTTACAGTGCCCAGGGGCAGTGATGTGAGTGTTTACAGTTACAGTGCCCACGGGCAGTGATGAGTGTTTACACTTACAGAGCCCAGGGGCAGTGATGAGTGTTCACAGTTACAGAGCCCAGGGGCAGTGATGAGTGTTTACAGTTACAGTGCCCAGGGGCAGTGATGTGAGTGTTTACAGTTACAGAGCCCAGGGGCAGTGATGTGAGTGTTTACAGTTACAGTGCCCATGGGCAGTGATGTGTGTTTACAGTTACAGTGCCCACGGGCAGTGATGTGAGTGTTTATAGTTACAGTGCCCACGGGCAGTGATGAGTGTTTCCAGTTACAGAGCCCACGGGCAGTGATGTGAGTGTTTACAGTTACAGTGCCCACGGGCAGTGATGAGTGTTTATAGTTACAGTGCCCACGGGCAGTGATGTGAGTGTTTACAGTTACAGAGCCCACGGGCAGTGATGTGAGTGTTTACAGTTACAGTGCCCACGGGCAGTGATGAGTGTTTACAGTTACAGTGCCCACGGGCAGTGATGTGAGTGTTTACAGTTACAGTGCCCAGGGGCAGTGATGAGTGTTTACAGTTACAGAGCCCACGGGCAGTGATGTGAGTGTTTACAGTTACAGTGCCCACGGGCAGTGATGTGAGTGTTTACAGTTACAGTGCCCACGGGCAGTGATGAGTGTTTACACTGACAGAGCCCAGGGGCAGTGATGAGTGTTCACAGTTACAGAGCCCAGGGGCAGTGATGAGTGTTCACAGTTACAGTGCCCAGGGACAGTGATGTGAGTGTTTACAGTTACAGTGCCCATGGGCAGTGATGTGAGTGTTTACAGTTACAGAGCCCACGGGCAGTGATGTGAGTGTTTACAGTTACAGTGCCCACGGGCAGTGATGTGAGTGTTTACAGTTACAGTGCCCACGGGCAGTGATGAGTGTTTACACTGACAGAGCCCAGGGCCAGTGATGAGTGTTTACAGTTACAGAGCCCAGGGGCAGTGATGTGAGTGTTTACAGTTACAGTGCCCACGGGCAGTGATGTGAGTGTTTACAGTTACAGTGCCCACGGGCAGTGATGTGAGTGTTTACAGTTACAGAGCCCAGGGGCAGTGATGTGAGTGTTTACAGTTCCAGTGCCCACGGGCAGTGATGTGAGTGTTTACAGTTACAGTGCCCATGGGCAGTGATGAGTGTTTACTGTTACAGTGCCCAGGGGCAGTGATGAGTGTTTACAGTTACAGTGCCCAGGGGCAGTGATGTGAGTGTTTATAGTTACAGTGCCCACGGGCAGTGATGAGTGTTTACAGTTACAGTGCCCACGGGCAGTGATGAGTGTTTACAGTTACAAAGCCCACGGGCAGTGATGTGAGTTTTACAGTTACAGAGCCCACGGGCAGTGATGTGAGTGTTTATAGTTACAGTGCCCAGGGGCAGTGATGAGTGTTTCCATTTGCAGAGCCCAGGGGCAGTGATGAGTGTTTACAGTTACAAAGCCCACGGGCAGTGATGAGTGTTTACAGTTACAAAGCCCACGGGCAGTGATGTGAGTGTTTATAGTTACAGTGCCCACGGGCAGTGATGTGAGTGTTTATAGTTACAGTGCCCACGGGCAGTGATGTGAGTGTTCATAGTTACAGTGCCCACGGGCAGTGATGAGTGTTTACAGTTACAGTGCCCACGGGCAGTGATGAGTGTTTACAGTTACAAAGCCCACGGGCAGTGATGTGAGTGTTTACAGTTACAGTGCCCAGGGGCAGTGATGAGTGTTTACAGTTACAGAGCCCAGGGACAGTGATGAGTGTTTACAGTTACAGAGCCCAGGGGCAGTGATGAGTGTTTACAGTTACAGTGCCCAGGGGCAGTGATGTGAGTGTTTACAGTTACAGAGCCCAGGGGCAGTGATGAGTGTTTACAGTTCCAGTGCCCACGGGCAGTGATGAGTGTTTACAGTTACAGTGCCCAGGGGCAGTGATGTGAGTGTTTATAGTTACAGAGCCCAGGGGCAGTGATGAGTGTTTACAGTTACAGAGCCCACGGGCAGTGTTGAGTGTTTATAGTTGCAGTGCCCACGGGCAGTGATGTGAGTCTTTACAATTACAGTACCCAGGGGCAGTGATGTGAGTGTTTATAGTTGCAGAGCCCAGGGGCAGTGATGTGAGTCTTTACAATTACAGTGCCCACGGGCAGTGATGTGTTTGTAGTTACAGTGCCCACGGGCAGTGATGTGTTTGTAGTTACAGTGCCCACGGGCAGTGATGTGAGTGTTTACAGTTACAGAGCCCACGGGCAGTGTTGAGTGTTTAAAGTTACAGTGCCCAGGGGCAGTGATGTGAGTGTTTATAGTTACAGTGCCCACGGGCAGTGATGAGTGTTTACAGTTACAGTGCCCACGGGCAGTGATGTGATTGTTTACAGTTACAGTGCCCACGGGCAGTGATGAGTGTTTATAGTTACAGTGCCCAGGGGCAGTGATGAGTGTTTATAGTTACAGTGCCCAGGGGCAGTGATGAGTGTTTATAGTTGCAGTGCCCAGGGGCAGTGATGTGAGTGTTTACAGTTACAGAGCCCACGGGCAGTGATGAGTGTTTATAGTTACAGTGCCCACGGGCAGTGATGAGTGTTTATAGTTACAGTGCCCACGGGCAGTGATGAGTGTTTATAGTTACAGTGCCCAGGGACAGTGATGTGAGTGTTTCCAGTTACAGTGCCCAGGGGCAGAGATGTGAGTGTTTATAGTTGCAGAGCCGAGGGGCAGTGATGTGAGTCTTTACAATTACAGTGCCCAGGTGCAGTGATGTGAGTGTTTATAGTTGCAGAGCCCAGGGGCAGTGATGTGTTTGTAGTTACAGTGCCCACGGGCAGTGATGTGTTTGTAGTTACAGTGCCCACGGGCAGTGATGTGTTTGTAGTTACAGTGCCCACGGGCAGTGATGTGAGTGTTTACAGTTACAGAGCCCACGGGCAGTGTTGAGTGTTTGAAGTTACAGTGCCCACGGGCAGTGATGAGTGTTTATAGTTATGATGTGGAGATGCCGGTGATGGACTGGGGTTGACAATTGTAAACAATTTTACAACACCAAGTTATAGTCCAGCAATTTTATTTTAAATTCACAAGCTTTCGGAGATTTTCTCCTTCCTCAGGCAAATGTTTCAAGATCTCCTTGAAGCCTACGCATTTATACATATTGAACAATACATGGTGTTTACAGACTGCCCCTGCAACTGCCCGTTGCCAAGGCAATCACCGTGTTCAGACAGAGAGGTGTTACCTGCAGAACCTCCGAATACACATTCAACAAAAAAACAAACAGGGAAAAAAAACAGAGAAAAAAAAACACAGAGAGAGGCAGAAACATCCGGAAGGCAGAGAGAGCCAGCAAATGACCCATTATATTAAAAACAGATAACATTTGTTCGCTGGTGGGGTAACGTGTAGCGTGACATGAACCCAAGATCCCGGTTGAGGCCGTCCTCATGGGTGCGGAACTTGGCTATCAATTTCTGCTCGACGATTTTGCGTTGTCGTGTGTCTCGAAGGCCGCCTTGGAGTATGTTTACCCGAAGGTCGGTGGTTGAATGTCCATGACTGCTGAAGTGTTCCCCGACTGGGAGGGAACCCTCCTGTTTGGCGATTGTTGCGCGGTGTCCGTTCATCCGTTGTCGCAGCGTCTGCATGGTCTCGCCAATGTACCATGCTCTGGGGCATCCTTTCCTGCAACGTATGAGGTAGACAACGTTGGCTGAGTCACAGGAGTATGAACCATGCACCTGGTGGGTGGTGTCATCTCGTGTGATGGTGGTATCTGTGTCGATGATCTGGCATGTCTTGCAGAGGTTACCGTGGCAGGGTTGTGTGGCGTCGTGGACGCTGTTCTCTTGAAAGCTAGGTAGTTTGCTGCGAACGATGGTCTGTTTGAGGTTGGGTGGCTGTTTAAAGGCGAGTAGTGGAGGTGTGGGGATGGCCATAGCGAGGTGTTTGTCCTCATTGATGACATGTTGAAGGCTGCGGAGAACATGGCGTAGTTTCTCCGCTCCGGGGAAGTACTGGACGACAAAGGGTACTCTGTTGGTTGCGTCCCGTGTTAGTCTCCTGAGGAGGTCTATGCGATTTTTTGCTGTGGCCCGTCGGAACTGTCGATCGATGAGTCGAGCGTCATATCCCGTTCTTACTAGGGCGTCTTTCAGCGTCTGTAGGTGTCCATCGCGTTCCTCCTCGTCTGAGCAGACCCTGTGTATTCGCAGGGCCTGTCCATAGGGGATGGCCTCTTTGACGTGGTTAGGGTGGAAGCTGGAAAAGTGGAGCATCGTGAGGTTGTCCGTGGGCTTGCGGTAGAGTGAGGTGCTGAGGTGCCCGTCTTTGATGGAGATTCGTGTGTCCAAGAAAGAAACTGATTCTGAGGAGTAGTCCATGGTGAGCTTGATGGTGGGATGGAACTTGTTGATGTTATCGTGTAGTCTCTTTAGTGATTCCTTGCCGGAGGGTCGCTGCCCTCAGCTGGACATGTATGCTCAAGCTGTCAGGAAATGCGTCAATGCCAGATTCATCAGCCGCACTCAGAAGACAGTCCAGAATGTCACCCGAGCACAACGCAACGCCATCAACGCTCTCAAGACCAACCGCAACATCGTCATCAAACCAGCGGACAAAGGAGGAGCCATAGTCATACAGAACAGAACAGACTATTGCAAAGAAGCATACCGACAACTGGACAACCAGGAACACTACAGACGGTTACCCGCAGATCCGACCAAAGAACACACCCACCAGCTCAACAAACTGATCAAGACCTTCGATCCAGACCTTCAAAGCATCCTACGCATTCTCATCCCACGTAATCCCCGCGTGGGAGACTTCTACTGCCTCCCAAAGATACACAAAGCCAACACACCCGGACGTCCCATCGTATCAGGCAACGGAACCCTGTGTGAGAACCTCTCTGGATACATCGAGGGCATCCTGAAACCCATCGTACAGGGAACCCCCAGCTTCTGTCGTGACACTACAGACTTCCTACAAAAACTCAGTACCCACGGACCAGTTGAACCAGGAACACTTCTCACCACGATGGACGTCTCGGCACTATACACCAGTATCCCCCACGATGACGGCATCGCTGCGACAGCATCAATACTCAACACCAACAACAGCCAATCTCCGGAAGCCATCCTACAACTCATCCGCTTCATCCTGGATCACAATGTCTTCACCTTCGATAACCAGTTCTTTACCCAAACACACGGAACAGCCATGGGGACCAAATTCGCACCCCAATACGCCAACATTTTCATGCACAAGTTCGAGCAGGACTTCTTCACTGCACAAGACCTCCAACCAACACTATACACCAGATACATCGACGACATTTTCTTTCTATGGACCCACGGCAAGGAATCACTAAAGAGACTACACGATAACATCAACAAGTTCCATCCCACCATCAAGCTCACCATGGACTACTCCTCAGAATCAGTTTCTTTCTTGGACACACGAATCTCCATCAAAGACGGGCACCTCAGCACCTCACTCTACCGCAAGCCCACGGACAACCTCACGATGCTCCACTTTTCCAGCTTCCACCCTAACCACGTCAAAGAGGCCATCCCCTATGGACAGGCCCTGCGAATACACAGGGTCTGCTCAGACGAGGAGGAACGCGATGGACACCTACAGACGCTGAAAGACGCCCTAGTAAGAACGGGATATGACGCTCGACTCATCGATCGACAGTTCCGACGGGCCACAGCAAAAAATCGCATAGACCTCCTCAGGAGACTAACACGGGACGCAACCAACAGAGTACCCTTTGTCGTCCAGTACTTCCCCGGAGCGGAGAAACTACGCCATGTTCTCCGCAGCCTTCAACATGTCATCAATGAGGACAAACACCTCGCTATGGCCATCCCCACACCTCCACTACTCGCCTTTAAACAGCCACCCAACCTCAAACAGACCATCGTTCGCAGCAAACTACCTAGCTTTCAAGAGAACAGCGTCCACGACGCCACACAACCCTGCCACGGTAACCTCTGCAAGACATGCCAGATCATCGACACAGATACCACCATCACACGAGATGACACCACCCACCAGGTGCATGGTTCATACTCCTGTGACTCAGCCAACGTTGTCTACCTCATACGTTGCAGGAAAGGATGCCCCAGAGCATGGTACATTGGCGAGACCATGCAGACGCTGCGACAACGGATGAACGGACACTGCGCAACAATCGCCAAACAGGAGGGTTCCCTCCCAGTCGGGGAACACTTCAGCAGTCATGGACATTCAACCACCGACCTTCGGGTAAGCGTACTCCAAGGCGGCCTTCGAGACACACGACAACGCAAAATCGTCGAGCAGAAATTGATAGCCAAGTTCCGCACCCATGAGGACGGCCTCAACCGGGATCTTGGGTTCATGTCACGCTACACGTTACCCCACCAGCGAACAAATGTTATCTGTTTTTAATATAATGGGTCATTTGCTGGCTCTCTCTGCCTTCTGGATGTTTCTGCCTCTCTCTGTGTTTTTTTTTCTCTTTTTTTTCCCTGTTTGTTTTTTTGTTGAATGTGTATTCGGAGGTTCTGCAGGTAACACCTCTCTGTCTGAACACGGTGATTGCCTTGGCAACGGGCAGTTGCAGGGGCAGTCTGTAAACACCATGTATTGTTCAATATGTATAAATGCGTAGGCTTCAAGGAGATCTTGAAACATTTGCCTGAGGAAGGAGAAAATCTCCGAAAGCTTGTGAATTTAAAATAAAATTGCTGGACTATAACTTGGTGTTGTAAAATTGTTTACAATTGTTTATAGTTACAGTGCCCAGGGGCAGTGATGTGAGTGTTTACAGTTACAGAGCCCACGGGCAGTCATGAGTGTTTACAGTTACAGTGCCCACGGGCAGTGATGAGTGTTTATAGTTACAGTGCCCACGGGCAGTGATGAGTGTTTATAGTTACAGTGCCCAGGGGCATTGATGTGAGTGTTTACAGTTACAGTGCCCAGGGACAGTGATGAGTGTTTACAGTTACAGAGCCCACGGGCAGTCATGAGTGTTCACAGTTACAGTGCCCACGGGCAGTGATGTGAGTGTTTACAGTTACAGTGCCCACGGGCAGTGATGAGTGTTTAAAGTTACAGTGCCCACGGGCAGTGATGTGAGTGTTTACAGTTACAGTGCCCAGGGGCAGTGATGTGAGTGTTTATAGTTACAGAGCCCAGGGGCAGTGATGTGAGTGTTTACAGTTGCAGTGCCCACGGGCAGTGATGAGTGTTTCCAGTTACAGAGCCCACGGGCAGTGATGAGTGTTTATAGTTACAGAGCCCAGGGGCAGTGATGAGTGTTTCCAGTTACAGAGCCCAGGGGCAGTGATGTGAGTGTTTACAGTTACAGTGCCCAGGGACAGTGATGAGTGTTTAAAGTTACAGTGCCCACGGGCAGTGATGTGAGTGTTTACAGTTACAGTGCCCACGGGCAGTGATGTGAGTGTTTACAGTTGCAGTGCCCACGGGCAGTGATGAGTGTTTACAGTTACAGAGCCCAGGGGCAGTGATGTGAGTGTTTACAGTTACAGAGCCCACGGGCAGTGATGAGTGTTTACAGTTACAGTGCTCACGGGTAGTGATGAGTGTTTACAGTTACAGTGCCCAGGGGCAGTGATGTGAGTGTTTACAGTTACAGAGCCCACGGGCAGTGATGTGAGTGTTTACAGTTACAGAGCCCACGGGCAGTGTTGAGTGTTTACAGTTACAGTGCCCACGGGCAGTGATGTGAGTGTTTATAGTTAGAGCCCACGGGCAGTGTTGAGTGTTTACAGTTACAGAGCCCACGGGCAGTGTTGAGTGTTTACAGTTACAGAGCCCACGGGCAGTGTTGAGTGTTTACAGTTACAGAGCCCACGGGCAGTGTTGAGTGTTTACAGTTACAGTGCCCAGGGGCAGTGATGTGAGTGTTTATAGTTACAGTGCCCACGGGCAGTGATGAGTGTTTACAGTTACAGAGCCCACGGGCAGTGATGTGAGTGTTTACAGTTACAGTGCCCACGGGCAGTGTTGAGTGTTTACAGTTACAGAGCCCACGGGCAGTGTTGAGTGTTTACAGTTACAGTGCCCAGGGGCAGTGATGTGAGTGTTTACAGTTACAGAGCCCACGGGCAGTGATGTGAGTGTTTATAGTTACAGTGCCCACGGGCAGTGTTGAGTGTTTACAGTTACAGTGCCCAGGGGCAGTGATGTGAGTGTTTACAGTTACAGAGCCCACGGGCAGTGATGTGAGTGTTTACAGTTACAGTGCCCACGGGCAGTGTTGAGTGTTTATAGTTACAGTGCCCACGGGCAGTGTTGAGTGTTTCTAGTTACAGAGCCCAGGGGCAGTGATGAGTGTTTACAGTTACAGAGCCCACGGGCAGTGTTGAGTGTTTACAGTTACAGTGCCCAGGGGCAGTGATGTGAGTGTTTACAGTTACAGTGCCCACGGGCAGTGTTGAGTGTTTACAGTTACAGAGCCCACGGGCAGTGTTGAGTGTTTACAGTTACAGTGCCCAGGGGCAGTGATGTGAGTGTTTACAGTTACAGTGCCCACGGGCAGTGTTGAGTGTTTACAGTTACAGAGCCCACGGGCAGTGTTGAGTGTTTACAGTTACAGAGCCCACGGGCAGTGATGTGAGTGTTTATAGTTACAGTGCCCACGGGCAGTGTTGAGTGTTTACAGTTACAGTGCCCAGGGGCAGTGATGTGAGTGTTTACAGTTACAGAGCCCACGGGCAGTGATGTGAGTGTTTATAGTTACAGTGCCCACGGGCAGTGTTTAGTGTTTATAGTTACAGTGCCCACGGGCAGTGTTGAGTGTTTACAGTTACAGTGCCCAGGGGCAGTGATGTGAGTGTTTATAGTTACAGTGCCCACGGGCAGTGATGTGAGTGTTTACTGATATTGAGCTGTGCTCGGAGGTGATGCAGATAACGAGTGAAGTTTTGTTTTGGCTCTGGGCTCGGGTGGGTGGGATCGTGTTGGGAGGGATCGTGCGGGGAGGGATCGTGTTGGAAATGTTGTGACTACTTTTATGCTGGGGTTGTCCTATCCTTGAAATGACTCTTTCGCAGGTATCGTTCCTTCATGAAACCTCGATACAAGATTGCATACAAAATGGTAACGGAAATGGAGTGGAGGTGTTGCCATGGTTACTCTGGAGATGACTGTTCAGTTGGTCCAACAGGGCAGACTGAGGTGGGGACTCAGAGGCCACAACAGTTGTCTCGAGCAGATTCCAGGCCTGGAACAAAACAACCAGCAAGGTCACCGGCTGAAGGTAAGAGAAACCAGCTAATGGCCATTTGGAAGAGGCCAGCTCTGTCCCCCAACCCAAGGGCAGATGGGCTCCCATTATATAGAGCTGCCTGTTTCTGTTTTCACCAAACACCCAGGATTGACGACAGAAGACAGAGGGTGGTTGTAGAGGGTTGTTTTTCAAACTGGAGGCCTGTGACCAGCGGTGTGCCTCAGGGATCGGTGCTGGGTCCGCTGTAATTTGTTATTTATATTAATGATTTGGATGAGAATTTAGGAGGCATGGTTAGTAAGTTTGCAGATGACACCAAGATTGGTGGCATTGTGGACAGTGAAGAAGGTTATCTCGGATTGCAACGGGATCTTGATAAATTGGGCCAGTGGGCCGATGAATGGCAGATGGAGTTTAATTTAGATAAATGTGAGGTGATGCATTTTGGGAGATCAAATCGGGCCAGGACCTACTCCGTTAATGGTAGGGCGTTGGGGAGAGTTATAGAACAAAGAGATCTAGGAGTACAGGTTCATAGCTCCTTGAAAGTGGAGTCACAGGTGGATAGGGTGGTGAAGAAGGCATTCAGCATGCTTGGTTTCATTGGTCAGAACATTGAATACAGGAGTTGGGATGTCTTGTTGAAGTTGTACAACACATTAGTAAGGCCACACTTGGAATACTGTGTACAGTTCTGGTCACCCTATTATAGAAAGGATATTATTAAGCTAGAAAGAGTGCAGAAAAGATTTACTAGGATGCTACCGGGACTTGATGGTTTGACTTATAGGGAGAGGTTGGATAGACTGAGACTTTTTTCCCTGGAGAGTAGGAGGTTAAGGGGTGATCTTATAGAAGTCTATAAAATAATGAGGGGCATAGATAAGGTAGATAGTCAAAATCTTTTCCCAAAGGTTGGGGAGTCTATAACGAGGGGGCATAGATTTAAGGTGAGAGGGGAGAGATACAAAAGGGTCCAGAGGGGCAATTTTTTCACTCAAAGGGTGGTGAGTGTCTGGAACGAGCTGCCAGAGGCAGTAGTAGAGGCGGGTACAATTTTGTCTTTTAAAAAGCATTTGGACAGTTACATGTGTAAGATGGGTATAGAGGGATATGGGCCAAGTGCAGGAAATTGGGACTAGCTTAGTGGTATAAACTGGGCGACATGGACGTGTTGGGCCGAAGGGCCTGTTTCCATGTTGTAAACTTCTATGATTCTATGATTCTATCTCTCTGTTCATCCGTACCCTTCACTCTCTTTCCACTGTGTGGTTTTTACAGGTAAAACTGACTCTGATAAATCCCATCAGATGGAAGAGAAGCTTCAGAGTTTGACCCAGGAAATCCACAACCTGCAGTCCACCATTCGAGGGATGAATGAGAAATTCCAGGAGGAGATACGGAGAGCGATTGAGACGGCAGTAAACGGGAAGCAACCGGCAGATTCTGCGGCACAGCCGGAGATGAAGGAGACCATCAGTGAGATTCAGAGGAAGCTCGATCAGATCCACAACCGAGTGAGAGAACACGATGGAGAGATCAACCTCTTAAACACCATCAAACCAGCCGGGAGTCCGTCCGATACTGGCCAGAAGTTTTCTGATCTGAAGGGAGAGCTTGTGAAGGAGGTGGAGCGCCGGATGCATTCAACATGTTTCTCCTGTCGAGCTGACATCGAGCTTCTTCGTCAGCAGCAAGAGGAGGATAGTCACAGGCTGCGAGAACTGGCCAGAATATTCAATGGCACCGAGCAACACAATCGGCATCTGATAGAAAACATGCACAAGCACATCAGTGGGATGTCTGGATCTGTGGCAAACCCCTGCTGTGGAGACATAGACAGCACAAAGGCAAAGGTGGAGGATGTGGAGAGGAAGCTGGTGTCTGTATCTGGTGTGGTGGCTAGTTTGAATCGGAAATTGAACCAGCAGCTCCCTGGTACATCCTCAGGGAGCAGCACCCAATGGGATGACCAGCTCCATAAAAGATTCCAAGATATTGAACAAAGACTGAACCTGACTGAGAAAAGTGTTGAGAAGCGTCTCCAGTCACATCTCAACAATCTGAGGCATGAATTTGAGGATAGAGTCCATGGGAATGAGGAGAGGCTCAACACAGTGGTGTCTGTTCTGGGCAATGGTACAGCCTTTGATGATTGGCTGCGAGACACAGTCACTGGTTTAGGTGAGGATGTTGGAAAGTTGAAGAAGATGGTGGGACCAGATGGGAAGAACCTGGGGACAGTGGTGTCTCGTGTCCATGAGCTGGAATCCAAGGTACACCAGGCTGTCAATGGCTGTGCTCAAATCTGTAGCTCTGCCCATGTCACTGTCACACACGATGACCAAAATACCTCTGAGATGGTGGACATTTTAACGAAGCTTCAGAGGAAGATTGTGGAGAACGAGGTTAATGTTCGAAACACTGGGTCACGTGTACATAACCTTACAGTGGGAGGTGGTTCATTCAGGAACATGCTGCAACAGTTTGAACAGCAAGTCGAAAAGCTGAGTTCATTAGTTCATTCTAATGAGGACCGACTGAACCTAATTAGCCACAAACTCGGGGACTTGGAGAGCAAACTGCAGACTTCCATTGAGACCAGTTTTACAGTGTGTAACTCCATTCAAGGTGAAGTCCTTCTGGGGAGGAATGAAACTGACAGACAAGTTAACAAACTGATGGAGGAGCTGGACAAAGTGAAGGAGAGAGTCAGCCATTCTGGGGACACCTGCAGTTCTACTTGCTCAGCAATTCAGAAAGAGTTGGACAGGTTAAAAGAGGACCTCAGGGACCCTGCCAAACATTATATGGACCTGCTGTTTAAAATGGAAACCTTCAATAAGACTCTCAACAGGTTTGGAATGTTCGGTGGCAATTTGGGCATTGACCTTAGCTCGATGCAGGGAGAGCTGAGGGATGTCACAATGACCTTCAATTCAGTCAATAGAACCTTGAAGATCCTTCAAGACTTTGTTGATCAGCAGGGCCACAATATAGATATACTGAACACAACATTCTCCAAGAATACCAACCGACTGATTACAAATATCACCAGGATCCAGGAGGAGGTGACTGACCACATTGAGGACTCTGGCGATAAGTTCATTAATTTTCAGAATGAGATCAGGAAGTTCAGTAGCCACATGGTTGTAGAGATCGATGGGTGTAAGCACTCTAGTGAGGGGCTTGGAGAACGAGTGTCCAAACTGGAGAATGTCTGCGTCAAGCTGGATTCTGTCTCACAGAGTCTGAAGAAGATCAAAGAGGGCTTAAACAAACATGTTTCTAGCCTGTGGAACTGTTTGCGGGAGTTGAATGCCACACTGCAGATACACTCAGGGATGTTGGATAATATCCAGAACACTCACCTGGATATCATATATCAGCAGATCACAGTCCTGAACCAGTCCATGGCTGAGATACGCACTGAAATTCACAACTTCACAATTCAGGACTTCATTGGTGAGTAGCACTGAATAATGAGAGATAGAACCAACATACCTCACTGTTTCTACTGTCCCATCAAACACTCCCAAGGGCAGTTACAGCACGGGTTAGATACAGAGTAAAGCTCCCTCTACACTGTCCCATCAAACACTCCCAGGGCAGGTACAGCACGGGTTAGATACAGAGTAAAGCTCCCTCTACACTGTCCCATCAAACACTCCCAGGGCAGGTACAGCACAGGTTAGATACAGAGTAAAGCTCCCTCTTCACTGTCCCGTCAAACACTCCCACGGCAGGTACAGCACAGGTTAGATACAGAGTAAAGCTCCCTCTTCACTGTCCCGTCAAACACTCCCAGGGCAGGTACAGCACAGGTTAGATGTAGAGTATCTTAGAATGGTTACAGCACAGAAGGAGGCCATTCGGCCCATCGAGACCATGCTGGCTTTCTGTAAGAGCAATCGAGTTAGTCCCATTCCCCCGCTCTTTCCCCATAGCCCTGCAAATTCTTTTCCTTCATGTATTTATCCAATTCCTTTTTGAAAGCCACGATTGAATCTGCTTCCACCACCCTTTCAGGCAGCGCATTCCAGATCATAACAACTCACTGCGTAAAAAAGCTTTTTCCTCATGTCATCTTTGGTACTTTTGCCAATCACCTTAAATCTGTGTCCTCTGATTCTCGAGCCTTCTGCCAACGGGAATAGTTTCTCTTCATTTACTTTATCTAAACCCTTCATGATTTTGAATATTTCTATCAAATCTCCTCTCAACCTTCTCTGCTCTAAGGAGAGCAACCCCACTTTCTCCAGTCTCTCCATGTAACTGAAATCCCTCATCCCTGGAACCATTCTAGTAAATCTTTTGTAAGGCCTTCACATCCTTCCTAAAGTGCGGTGCCCAGAGCTGGACACAATACTCCAGTTGTGGCTGAGCCAGTGTTTTATAAAGGTTCAACATAACTGCCTTGCTTTTGTACTCTATGCCTCTATTATAAAGCCCAGTATCCCGTATGCTTTTCTAACCACTTTCTCAACCTGCCCTTCAAAGATTTGTGCACATATACCCCCAGGTCTCTCTGTTCCTGCACCCCGTTTGGAATTGTACCATTTAGTTTATATTGCCTCTCCTCATTCTTCCTGCCAAAATGTATCACTTCGCATTTTTCTGCGTTAAATTTCATCTGCCACGTGTCCGCCCATGCCACCAGCCTGTCTATATCCTCTTGAAGTCTATCACTATCCTCCTCACTGTTCACTACACTTTCAAGTTTTGTGTCATCTGCAAATTTTGAAATTGTGTCCTGTACACCCAAGTCCAAGTCATTAATATATATCAAGAAAAGCAGTGGTCCCAGCACCAAGTAAGGCTTCCTCTCACCCACTGAGTTAACGAGACACCCATCGAGCTGGTTATCTATCAGGTCGAGAGAACTGAGTAAGTCAAACATTTCCAGTAACCATTCAGACATCTGGGGCTAAATTTTAACCCCACAAATGGGTGGGTTGGGGGCTGGTGGGAAGGGAAAAATTGTAAAAATGTAAACCCCGCCTCCAACCCGCCTGGAGGGTCAGTAAAATCTTTTAAGGAGGTCTCCATTTTAACAGCATTTTTATTTTTAACGACTGGGGGCCAGGATTCCTGGGCCTGCGACTTCACGCCACGTTAGAGGAAAGTGCCTTTATTGCACTGCTTGTGGGCCCAGAGGAGCAGGAGTGTTTCCCCCAGGCCCAACAAGCCGACCTGTAGTGATCCCACACTCATGATCGGCTGACGCCCCCCCCGCGATCTCCGACACCCTCCCCCTGCCCAGAGCAATCTCCGACGCTGCGCCCCCCCCCGCGCGAGCTCCGACGCTGCGCCCCCCCCGCGCGAGCTCCGACGCTGCGCCCCCCCCCGCGCGACCTCCGACGCCGCCCCCACCCCGCGCGACCTCCGACGCCGCCCCCACCCCGCGCGACCTCCGACGCCGCCCCCACCCCGCGCGACCTCCGACGCCGCCCCCACCCCGCGCGACCTCCGACGCCGCCCCCCACCCCGCGCGACCTCCGACGCCGCCCCCACCCCGCGCGACCTCCGACGCCGCCCCCACCCCGCGCGACCTCCGACGCCGCCCCCACCCCGCGCGACCTCCGACGCCGCCCCCACCCCGCGCGACCTCCGACGCCGCCCCCACCCCGCGCGACCTCCGACGCCGCCCCCACCCCGCGCGACCTCCGACGCCGCCCCCACCCCGCGCGACCTCCGACGCCGCCCCCACCCCGCGCGACCTCCGACGCCGCCCCCACCCCGCGCGACCTCCGACGCCGCGCCCCCCCGCGCGACCTCCGACGCCGCGCCCCCCCCGCGCGACCTCCGACGCCGCGCCCCCCCCGCGCGACCTCCGACGCCGCGCCCCCCCGCGCGACCTCCGACGCCGCGCCCCCCCCGCGCGACCTCCGACGCCGCGCCCCCCCGCGCGACCTCCGACGCCGCGCCCCCCCGCGCGACCTCCGACGCCGCGCCCCCCCGCGCGACCTCCGACGCCGCGCCCCCCCGCGCGACCTCCGACGCCGCGCCCCCCCGCGCGACCTCCGACGCCGCGCCCCCCCGCGCGACCTCCGACGCCGCGCCCCCCCGCGCGACCTCCGACGCCGCGCCCCCCCGCGCGACCTCCGACGCCGCGCCCCCCCCGCGCGACCTCCGACGCCGCGCCCCCCCGCGCGACCTCCGACGCCGCGCCCCCCCCGCGCGACCTCCGACGCCGCGCCCCCCCCGCGCGACCTCCGACGCCGCGCCCCCCCCGCGCGACCTCCGACGCCGCGCCCCCCCGCGCGACCTCCGACGCCGCGCCCCCCCGCGCGACCTCCGACGCCGCGCCCCCCCGCGCGACCTCCGACGCCGCGCCCCCCCCGCGCGACCTCCGACGCCGCGCCCCCCCGCGCGACCTCCGACGCCGCGCCCCCCCGCGCGACCTCCGACGCCGCGCCCCCCCGCGCGACCTCCGACGCCGCGCCCCCCCGCGCGACCTCCGACGCCGCGCCCCCCCGCGCGACCTCCGACGCCGCGCCCCCCCCGCGCGACCTCCGACGCCGCGCCCCCCCCCGCGCGACCTCCGACGCCGCGCCCCCCCCCGCGCGACCTCCGACGCCGCGCCCCCCGACGCCGCGCCCCCCCGCGCGACCCCCGACGCCGCGCCCCCCCCCGCGCGACCCCCGACGCCGCGCCCCCCCCCGCGCGACCTCCGACGCCGCGCCCCCCGACGCCGCGCCCCCCCCGCGCGACCCCCGACGCCGCGCCCCCCGCGCGACCCCCGACGCCGCGCCCCCCCCCGCGCGACCCCCGACGCCGCGCCCCCCCCGCGCGACCCCCGACGCCGCGCCCCCCCCCGCGCGACCCCCGACGCCGCGCCCCCCCCGCGCCCCCCCCGACGCCGCGCCCCCCCCGCGCGACCCCCGACGCCGCGCCCCCCGACGCCGCGCCCCCCGACGCCGCGCCCCCCCGACGCCGCGCCCCCCGACGCCGCGCGCCCCCCGACGCCGCGCCCCCCGACGCCGCGCGACCCCCGACGCCGCGCCCCCCCCGCGCGACCCCCGACGCCGCGCCCCCCCCCGCGCGACCCCCGACGCCGCGCCCCCCGACGCCGCGCCCCCCCCGCGCGACCCCCGACGCCGCGCCCCCCCCGCGCGACCCCCGACGCCGCGCCCCCCCCGCGCGACCCCCGACGCCGCGCCCCCCCCCGCGCGACCCCCGACGCCGCGCCCTCCCCGCGCGACCCCCGACGCCGCGCCCCCCCCGCGCGACCCCCGACGCCGCGCCCCCCCCCGCGCGACCTCCGACGCCGCGCCCCCCCCGCGCGACCACGGACGCCGCGCCCCCCACGCGCGACCTCCGACGCCGCGCCCCCCCCGCGCGACCTCCGACGCCGCGCCCCCCCCGCGCGACCACCGACGCCGCGCCCCCCCCGCGCGACCTCCGACGCCGCGCCCCCCCCGCGCGACCCCCGACGCCGCGCCCCCCCCCCGCGCGACCCCCGACGCCTCGCCCCCCCCGCGCGACCCCCGACGCCACGCCCCCCCCGCGCGAACCCCGACGCCGCGACCCCCGACGCCGCGCCCCCCCCGCGCGACCCCCGACGCCGCGCCCCCCCCGCGCGACCCCCGACGCCGCGCCCCCCCCCGCGCGACCTCCGACGCGGCGCCCCCTCCGCGCGACCCCCGACGCCGCGCCCCCCCCCGCGCGACCTCCGACGCCGCGCCCCCCCCCGCGCGACCTCCGACGCCGCGCCCCCCCCGCGCGACCTCCGACGCCGCGCCCCCCCCGCGCGACCTCCGACGCCGGGCCCCTCCCGAAGCCGCGCCCCCCCCCGCGCGACCTCCAACGCCGCGCCCCCCCCCGCGCGACCTCCGACGCCGCGCCCCCCCCCGCGCGACCTCCGACGCCGCGCCCCCCCCCGCGCGACCTCCGACGCCGCGCCCCCCCCCCGCGCGACCTCCGACGCCGCGCCCCCCCCCGCGCGACCACCGACGCCGCGCCCCCCCCCGCGCGACCTCCGACGCCGCGCCCCCCCCGCGCGACCTCCGACGCCGCCCCCCCCCCCGCGCGACCCCCCCCCCGCGCGACCTCCGACGCCGCGCCCCCCCCCGCGCGACCTTACATCAAAATCCTAAGGACGTCTGGGAAACCTGGAAGTATGGGTTTCCTATCAGGAATTTCCCACCCCCACCCCATTCTATTCCCGGCTCCACATTAAAATTTACCCCCAGGAGTGAAATATTTTATTCACTTCAGTGCAGGAGTATGGGAAGTGCATTTAGCCGTTCGGTCCCTCGTGCCTGAACTACCAATCAATCAGATCATGGCCGATCTGTTCCTTGTTGAAAAGTCCCCCAGCTCAACAGGAACAAGCTTCACGAAGCCTGAACCTGGGTATAAGCAGTAGGCAGTTTAATTGGCAGCCACATTGGTCAACACTTGGACCAGGAACACATCAAGGGTCAAACTGCCAACCTTTGCGTTGGGGGAGGGGCCACGAATAATCAGGTCCCACGTGAGTGAGGAGCAGGGGGCGAGGGGAGGGGCAAGGGGAGGGGGGTAAGCGGAAGGGATAAGGGGAGGGTAGTGGGAGCAGGGGCGAGGGGTGAGGATGAGGGGCAGGGGTGTGGGGGGTGGTGAGGGGTATGGAGTGGGGGTGAGGGGCAGGGGTTGAGGAGCAGGAGGCGAGCAGCAGAGGGTAAGGGGAGGGACAAGGGTGAGTGAGGGGCGGGGTGAGGGCCAGGGATGGGGCGGGGTGAGGGGTATGGGTTGGAGGTGAATGAGGGGTGAGGGGCAGGGATGAGGAACAGGGGTTAGTGGTGAGGGGCATGGGGCAGGGGGTGAGTGAGGGGCGGGGTGAGTTCAGCTGACACGGCCAGAAAGATCTCAGGCAGTTTGCCTTAAGGAGACAATGAGCCATGTGAGGAACAAGCTTTGATCTGATTTGATGAGCAGGTATTGAGGGCCTTAGTAAACCAGTAAGAGGAGAATTTGGATAATACGTGGAGTGATTTAGTAATGGGTTCAAGTGAAAAAGGGTTCAAGTGAAAAAGGGTTCAAGTGAAAAAGGGTTCAAGTGAAAAAGGGTTCAAGTGAAAAAGGGTTCAAGTTAAAAAGGGGAGTCTAGATGGGAAAATTTGGATAAGGAGCCAAGGTGAAAAGTTGTGTTTAAATCTGTAAATTATAATATGGAGCGAGACAGCGAGAAGCCTGTAACTGAGCGTCGAATCATAGATTGATAGAGTTGTACAAAACAGGAGGAGGCCATTTGGCCCATTATGTCTGTGCCGGTTCTTTGAAAGAGCTATCCAATTAGTCCCACTCCCCTGCTTTTTCCCCATAGCCCTGCAAATTTTCCCCCTTGAAAGTTACTATTGAATCATCCTCAACCACCCTTTCAGGCAGTGCATTCCAGATCATTACCACTATCCGGGTAAAAAAATTCTCCTCATTTCCCCTCTCATTCTTTAGCTAATTACCTTAAATCTGTGTCCTCTGGTTACCGACCCTGTCTGCCACTGGAAACAGTTTCTCCTTATTTACTCTATCAAAACCCTTAATGATTTTGAACACCTCTATTAAATCTCCCCTTAACCTTATCTGTTCTAAGGAGAACAATCCCAGCTTCTCCAGTCTCCACATTATTTGGTACTGTATCAAACGCCTTTTGAAAGTCCATATACACCACATCAACTGCACTGCCCTCATCGACCCTCTCTGTTAACTCATCAAAAGTCTCAATCAAGTTAGTTAAACACTATTTGCCTTTAACAAATCTGTGCTGGCTTTCCTTAATTAATCCACACTTGTCCAAGTGACTATTAACTTTGTCCCAGATTATTGTTTCTGAAAGTTTCCTCACCACCGTGACAAGCCCAACAAGAGGGGAGGCAATTCTAGATTTAGTTCTGGGAAATGAAGATGGGCAAGTGGGTGAAGTGACAGTGGGTGACCATATTGGGGATAGTGACCATAATGCAGTTAGTTATAGCATTATTATGGAAAAGGACAGAGTTAAATAAGGAGTAAACGTTTTAAATTGGGGGAAGGCAAATTTTACAGAACTAGGTACCAACGACATAAGTAGGACTAAGAAAGAGGTTCTGCTGAGGGAGTTTGAGCAGCTAGGGACTAAATTAAAAAGCAGAACCACAAAGGTAATAATCTCCGGATTATTACCTGAGCCACAAACAAATTGGCACAGGGTAAATCAGATCAGAGAGATGAATGCATGGCTCAACGATTGGTGTGGGAGAAGTGGGTTTTGATTCATGGGGCACTGGCACCAGTACTGGGGAAAGAGGGAGCTGTTCCGCTGGGACAGGCTTCACCTGAACCATGCTGGGACCAGTGTTCTGGCAAACCAAATAACTAGGGCGATAGAGAAGACTTTAAACTAAATAGAGGGGGGGGGGGGGGGAGGGCTCAGGTGGGGCGAAGTTTAGATTGATAAACAGAAAAGACAAGGAGCAAGAGGAGAGTCCGAGAGCTGAGCGCAGTGTAAAAGGAGAGTCCGAGAGGTGAACGCAGTGTAAATCTAAGGCAAGTCATGGCAGCACAGCTCGCACCCGTGATCTGCTCCTCTTGCACTATGTGGGAAGTCATGGACACTACCAGTGTCCCTGTCGACCATGTGTGCAGGAAGTGTGTCCAGCTGCAGCTTCTGGCTAACCGCATTTCGGAGCTGGAGCTGCGGGTGGATTCACTGTGGAGCATCCGCGATGCTGAGACTATCGTGGATAACACGTTCAGTGAGGTGGTCACACCGCAGGTAAAGATTACGCAGGCAGAAAGGAAATGGGTGACCGCCAGGCAGAGTGAAAGGAGTAGGCAGGTAGAGCAGGAGTTCCCTGGGGCCATCTCCCTCTCAAACAGATAGACCGCTTTGGAAACTGTTGGGGGTGATGGCTTATCAGGGGAAAGCAGCAAGAGCCAAGCGGGTGGCTCTGCTGCACAGGAGGGCAGGAATAAGAGTGGCAGGGTATAGTGATAGGGGATTCAATTGTAAGGGGAACAGATAGGCGTTTCTGCGGCCGCAAACGTGACTCCAGGATGGTATGTTGCCTCCCTGGTGCTAGGGTCAAGGATGTCACGGAGCGGCTGCAGGGCATTCTGGAGGGGGAGGGTGAACAGCCAGTAGTCATGGTCCATATTGGTGCCAACGACATCGGTAAAAAAAAGGATGAGGTCCTGCAAGGTGAATTTAAGGAGTTAGGAGATAAATTAAAAAGCAGGACCTCAAAGGTAGTGATCTCAGGATTACTACCAGTGCCACGTGCTAGTGAGTATAGGAACAGGAGAATAGACCAGATGAATGCATGGCTGCAGGGATAGTGTAGAAGGGAGGGATTTAGATTCCTGGGACATTGGGACCAGTTCTGGGGAAGGTGGGACCTGTACAAGCGGGACGGGTTACACCCGAGCAGGACCGGGACCGATGTCCTCGCGGGGGTGTTTGCTAGTGCTGTTGGGGCAGGTTTAAACTAGAATGGCAGGGGGATGGGAACCTGAGCAGGGAGACAGAGGAGGGGGAAACAAGGATAGAAACAAAAGACAGAAAGGAAAGAAGCAATAGTGGAAGGCAGAGAAAACAAGGGCAAAAAACAAATAGGGCCATAGTGCAAAATAAAACTAAGATGACTAGCAATCTTAAAAAGACAAGTCTAAAGGCATTGTGTCTTAATGCGTGGAGCATTCGCAATAAGGTGGATGAATTAACAGCGCAGATAGATATTAACGGTTATGATATAGTTGCGATTACGGAGACATGGCTGCAGGGTGACCAAGGATGGGAACTGAACATCCAGGGGTATTCAGTATTTAGGAAGGACAGGCAAAAAGGGAAAGGAGGTGGGGTAGCGTTATTAGTAAAGGAGGAAATCAATGCAATAGTGAGGAAGGATATTGGCTCGGAAAATCACGATGGGGAATCAGTATGGGTGGTGCTAAGAAACACCAAGGGGCAGAAAACGTTGGTGGGGGTTGTCTATAGGCCCCCAAACAGTAGTGGAGATGTAGGGGAGGGCATTAAACAGGAAATTAGAGATGCATGCAAGAAGGGTACAACTATAATCATGGGTGACTTTAATCTACATATAGATTGGTCAAACCAAATTAGCAATAATACTGTGGGGGAGGAATTCCTGGAGTGTGTACATGATGGTTTTCTAGACCAATATGTTGAGGAACCAACTAGAGAACAGACGATCCTAGACTGGGTATTGTGCAACGAGAAAGGATTAATCAACAATCTTGTTGTGCGGGGTCCCTTAGGGAAGAGCGACCATAACATGATAGAATTCCTCATTAAGATGGAGAGTGAAGTAGTTGAATCCGAAACTAGGGTCCTGAATCTAAATAAAGGAAATTACGAAAGTATGAGGTGCGAGTTGACTATGATAGATTGGGGAACTTTACTAAAATTGATGACGGTGGATAGGCAATGGCTAATATTTAAAGAACGTGTGCAGGAATTCCAACAATTATTCATTCCTGTCTGGCGCAAAAATAAAACAGGAAAGGTGGCTCAACCGTGGCTTACAAAAGAAATTAGGGATAGTATTAGATCCAAAGAGGAGGCATATAAATTTGCCAGAAAAAGCGGCAAGCCTGAGGATTGGGAGCAGTTCAGAATTCAGCAAAGGAGGACAAAGAGATTGATTAAACACATATTTTGGTTCTATCTTCACAAAGGAGGACACAAATAACCTCTCAGAAATGTTAGGGAACCAAGGGTCTAGTGAGAGGGAGGAACTGAAGGAAACCAGTATTAGTAAAAAAAAGTGTTAGGGAAATTAATGGGGCTAAAGGCTGACAAATCCCCAGGGCCTGATAATCTACATCCCAGAGTACTAAAGGAAGTGGCCCTGGAAATAGTGGATGCATTGAGTCATAGAGTCATAGAGTTATACAGCACGGATAGAGGCCCTTCGGCCCATCGTGTCCGCGCCGGCCATCAAGCCCTGTCTAATCTAATCCCATATTCCAGCATTTGGTCCGTAGCCTTGTATGCTATGGCATTTCAAGTGCTCATCCAAATGCTTCTTGAATGTTGTGAGGGTTCCTGCCTCCACAACCCTTTCAGGCAGTGAGTTCCAGACTCCAACCACCCTCTGGGTGAAAAAGTTCTTTCTCAAATCCCCTCTAAACCTCCCGCCTTTTACCTTGAATCTATGTCCCCTTGTTATAGAACCCTCAACGAAGGGAAAAAGCTCCAGCCCTGGTAACATCCTGGTGAATCTCCTCTGCACCCTCTCCAAAGTGATCACATCCTTCCTGTAGTGTGGCGACCAGAACTGCACACAGTACTCCAGCTGTGGCCTAACCAGTGTTTTATACAGCTCCATCATAACCTCCTTGCTCTTATATTCTATGCCTTGGCTAATAAAGGCAAGTATCCCATATGCCTTCTTTACCACCTTATCTACCTGTTCCGCCGCCTTCAGGGATCTGTGAACTTGCACACCAAGATCCCTCTGACCCTCTGTCTTGCCTAGGGTCCTCCCATTCATTGTGTATTCCCTTGCCTTGTTAGTCCCTCCAAAGTGCATCACCTCGCACTTTTCCAGGTTAAATTCCATTTGCCACTGTTCCGCCCATCTGACCAACCCATCTATATCGTCCTGCAGACTGAGGCTATCCTCCTTGCTATTTACCACCCTACCAATTTTTGTATCATCAGCGAACTTACTGATCATACCTTTTACATTCATATCCAAGTCATTAATGTAGACCACAAACAGCAAGGGACCCAGCACCGATCCCTGTGGTACCCCACTGGCCACAGGCTTCCAGTCACAAAAACTAATGTGGAGATGCCGGTGATGGACTGGGGTTAACAATTGTAAACAATTTTACAACACCAAGTTATAGTCCAACGATTTTATTTTTAATCCCACAAGCTTTCGGGGGCTTTCCCCTTCCTCAGGCGGTGTGGAAATGACAATTTTGAATCCTTCGCATTTTAAGATCACATAACAAAGCCTGGTGATTACTGCCCGTTGCCAAGGCAATCACAGTGAGCAGACAGAAAGGTGTCATCTAAAAGGCCACTGAATATACAACCCCCCCAAAAAAAAAGAGAGAGAGACAGAACGAAGACGGTCAATGACCCGTTATATTAAAAACAGATAACATTAGTTCGCTGGTGGGGTTACGTGTAGTGTGACATGAACCCAAGATCCCGGTTGAGGCCGTCCTCATGGGTGCGGAACTTGGCTATCAATTTCTGCTCGACGATTTTGCGTTGTCGTGTGTCTCGAAGGCCGCCTTGGAGTATGTTTACCCGAAGGTCGGTGGCTGAATGTCCATGACTGCTGAAGTGTTCCCCGACAGGGAGAGAACCCTCCTGTTTGGCGATTGTTGCGCGGTGTCCGTTCATCCGTTGTCGCAGCGTCTGCATGGTCTCGCCAATGTACCATGCTCTGGGGCATCCTTTCCTGCAACGTATGAGGTAGACAACGTTGGCCGAGTCACAGGAGTATGAACCGTGCACCTGGTGGGTGGTGTCCTCTTGTGTGATGGTGGTATCTGTGTCGATGATCTGGCATGTCTTGCAGAGGTTACCATGGCAGGGTTGTGTGGTGTCGTGGACGCTGTTCTCCTGAAGGCTGGGTAATTTGCTGCGAACGATGGTTTGTTTGAGGTTGGGTGGCTGTTTAAAGGCGAGTAGTGGAGGTGTGGGGATGGCCATAGCGAGGTGTTCATCATCATTGATGACATGTTGAAGGCTGCGGAGAACATGGCGTAGTTTCTCCGCTCCGGGGAAGTACTGGACGACGAAGGGTACTCTGTTGGTTGCGTCCCGTGTTAGTCTTCTGAGGAGGTCTACGCGATTTTTCGCTGTGGCCCGTCGGAACTGTCGATCGATGAGTCGAGCATCATATCCCGTTCTTACTAGGGCGTCTTTCAGCGTCTGTAGGTGTCCATCGCGTTCCTCCTCGTCTGAGCAGACCCTGTGTATTCGCAGGTCCTGTCCATAGGGGATGGCCTCTTTGACGTGGTTAGGGTGGAAGCTGGAAAAGTGGAGCATTGTGAGATTGTCCGTGGGCTTGCGGTAGAGTGAGGTGCTGAGGTGCCCGTCTTTGATGGAGATTCGTGTGTCCAAGAAAGAAACTGATTCTGAGGAGTAGTCCATGGTGAGCTTGATGGTGGGATGGAACTTGTTGATGTTATCGTGTAGTCTCTTTAGTGATTCCTCACCGTGGGTCCATAGAAAGAAAATGTCGTCGATGTATCTGGTGTATAGTGTTAGTTGGAGGTCCTGTGCAGTGAAGAAGTCCTGCTCGAACTTGTGCATGAAAATGTTGGCGTATTGGGGTGCGAATTTGGTCCCCATGGCTGTTCCGTGTGTTTGGGTAAAGAACTGGTTATTGAAGGTGAAGACATTGTGATCCAGGATGAAGCGGATGAGTTGTAGGATGGCGTCTGGAGATTGGCTGTTGTTGGTGTTGAGTATTGATGCTGTCGCAGCGATGCCGTCATCATGGGGGATACTGGTGTATAGTGCCGAGACGTCCATCGTGGTGAGAAGTGTTCCTGGTTCTGCCACTAAGCCAGTTTTGTATCCAAAGTGCCAAGGCACCCTGGATTCCATGGGCTCGTACCTTCTTGACCAGTCTCCTGTGGGGGACTTTATCGAAGGCCTTACTGAAATCCATGTATACCACATCCACTGCGTTACCCTCATCCACACGCCTAGTCACCCCCTCAAAAAATTCAATCAAATTAGTCAGACATGATCTTCCCTTGACAAAGCCATGTTGACTATCCCTGATTAATCCTTGCTTCTCCAAGTGGAGACTAATTTTGTCCTTCAGAATTTTTTCCAATAATTTTCCTACCACTGATGTTAGGCTCACTGGCCTGTAGTTCCCCGGTTTTTCCCTACTCCCCTTCTTGAATAATGGTACTACATTAGCGGTTCTCCAGTCCTCTGGCACATCCACTGTGGCCAGAGAGGTTCTGAATATATGTGTCAGAGCCCCCGCAATCTCCTCCTTTGCCTCACACAGTAGCCTGGGATACATTTCGTCCGGGCCTGGGGATTTATCCATTTTTAGGCCTGCTAAAACCGCCAATACCTCCTCCCGCTCGATGTTAATATGTTCGAGTATATCACAGTCCCCCTGCCGTATTTCTATGTCTACATCATCCTTCTCCATAGTGAAAACAGATGCAAAAAATTCATTTAGAACCCCTCCTACATCTGCCGGCTCCACACACAGATTGCCATTTTTGTCCCTAATGGGCCCTATTTTTTCCCTAGTCATCCTCTTACCCTTAATATACTTATAAAACATCTTAGGATTTTCCTTTATTTTGCTCGCCAGTGTTATTTCATGGCCCCTCCTTGATCTCCTAATTTCTTTTTTAAGTATCCCCCTGCACTTTTTGTACTCCTCTCGGGCTTCCTCCGTCTTTAGCCTTTTGTATCTGCCAAAAGCCCTCCTTTTTTTCCTAATCCATTCTCGTATATTCCCTGACATCCAAGGTTCCCTGGAGTTCTTGGAACCACCCTTGACCTTTACGGGAACATGTTGCCATTGTATGGTCTCAATCTCCCTTCTGAAAGACTCCCATTGCTCCGATGCGGATTTTCCTACAAGCAGCTGATCCCAGTCCATTTTGGCCAGATCCTGCCTTATCCTATTAAAATCGGCCTTCCCCCAATTTAGAACCTTTATTTCCGGCCCCTCCCTATCCTTTTCCATGACCACCTTAAATCTCACCGAATTATGGTCACTGTCACCAAAGTGCTCACCTACTAGCACTTCTTCCACTTGGCCAGCCACATTCCCCAGAATTAGGTCCAGTACCGCCCCCTCTCTTGTAGGACTTTCTACATGCTGGCTCAAAAAGCTCTCCTGGATGCACGTTAAGAATTTTGTACCCTCTAAGCCTTTTACACTCTGAGTATCCCAGTTAATATTGGGGAAGTTGAAATCCCCCACTATTATTACCCTATTATTTGCACAATTTTCTGAGATTTGCCTACATATCTGTTCCTCTATCTCCCCCTGACTGTTTGGGGGCCTATAGTACACTCCCACCAAAGTGCTTGCCCCCTTTTTGTTTTTAAGCTCCACCCATATGGCCTCATTAGAGGAACCTGCTAATATATCATCCCTCCTTATGGCAGTAATTGATTCTTTAATTAATATTGCGACCCCCCCTCCTCTTATACCTCCCCCTCTGTCTCGCCTGAAGATTCTGTACCCCGGAATATTGAGCTGCCAGTCTTGCCCCTCCCTCAACCATGTCTCTGTGACAGCAACAATATCATACTCCCATTGGTGATCATCTTCCAAAATTCTATAGACTCTGGAACAGTTCCTACAGATTGGAGGGTGGCAAATGTAACTCCACTACTTAAAAAGGGAGGGAGAGAAAAAACAGGGAATTATAGACCAGTTAGTCTAACATCAGTAGTGGGGAAAATGCTAGAGTCTATTATAAAAGATGTGATAACAGAACACTTGGAGGGCATTAACGGGATTGGACAAAGTCAGCATGGGTTTATGAAATGGAAATCATACTGGAGTTTTTTGAGGATGTAACTAGTAGAATAGATAGGGGAGAACCAGTGGATGTGGTGTATTTGGATTTTCAGAAGGCTTTTGATAAGGTCCCACACGAGAGGTTAGTGTGCAAAATTAACACACATGAAATTGGGGGGAATATTACTGGCATGGATTGAGAATTGGTTGACAGACAGGAAACAGAGAGTAGGAATAAACGGGTCTTTTTCCGGGTGGCAGGCAGTGACTAGTGGGGTACCGCAGGGATCAGTGCTTGGGCCCCAGCTATTCACAATATATATCAATGATTTGGATGAGGGAACTAAATGTAACATTTCCAAGTTTGCAGACGACACAAAGCTGGGGTGGAACGTGAGCTGTGAGGAGGATGCAAAGAGGCTCCAATGTGATTTAGACAAGTTGGGTGAGTGGGCAAGAACATGGCAGATGCAGTATAACGTGGATAAATGTGAGGTTATCCACTTTGGTTGTAAAAACAGAAAGGCAGATTATCTGAATGGTGATAGATTGGGAAAAGGGGGGGTGCAACGAGACCTAGGTTCCTTGTACACCAGTCGCTGAAAGTGAGCATTCAGGTGCAGCAAGCAGTTAGAAAGGTGAATGGTCTGTTGGCCTTCATTGCAAGAGGATTTGAGTACAAGAGCAGGGATGTCTTACTGCAGTTATACAGGGCCTTGGTGAGACCACATCTGGAGTATTGTGTGCAGTTTTGGTTTCTTTATCTGAGGAAGGATGTCCTTGCCATGGAGGGAGTGCAACGAAGGTTTATCAGACTGATTCCTGGGATGGCAGGACTGACGTATGAGGAGAGATTGGATCGACTAGGCCTATATTCGATAGAGTTTAGAAGAATGAGAGGTGATCTCATCGAAACATATAAAATTCCAACAGGACTAGACAGACTAGATGCAGGGAGGATGTTCCTGATGGCTGGGGAGTCCAGAACCAGGGGTCACAGTCTCAGGATACGGGGTATGCCATTTAGAACCGAGATGAGGAGAAATTCTTCACTCAGAGGGTGGTGAACCTGTGGAAGTCTCTATCACTGAAGGCAGTGGAGGCTAAGCCATTAGATGTATCCAATCTATCTCCTTCTTAGATGTATTCAAGAAGGAGATAGATATATTTCTTAATGCTAAAGGGATCAAGGGATATGGGGAAAAAGCGGTAACAGGGTGCTGAGTTAGACGATCAGCTATGCTCATTTTGAATGGCGGAGCAGGCCCGAAGGGCCGAATGGCCTACTCTTGCTCCTATTTTCTATGTTTCTATGTAAGTAGTACAGGAAAGTGATGGGGGTAATGATAAACAGAGTGTGTCAGGAAGGTACAGAGCATACAAACATAAGAGTGCACTAGCAAATGGGGCCAGGGTAGGAAAGAATGGTAAAAAGACAAAATTAAAGGTTCTTTATCTGAATGCGCGCAGCATTCATAATAAGATTGATGAATTGACGGCACAAATAGAAACAAATGGGTATGATCTCGTGGCCATTACAGAGATGTGGTTGCAAGGTGACCAAGGTTGGGGCTAAATATTCAGGGTTATTTAACATTTCGGAAGGATAGGAAAAAAGGTAAAGGTGGTGGGGTAGCTCTGTTAATAAAGGATGATATTGGTATAATAGTGAGAAATGATCTTGGCTCAGATCATCAAGATGTCGAATCAATTTGGGTGGAGGTAAGAAATAGCAAGGGAAAGAAATCATTGGTGGGAGTAGTATATAGGCCCCCTAATAGTAGCTACACTGTAGGGCAAAATATAAATCAGGAAATAAGGGGGGGCTTGTAAAAATGGTAGTGCAATAATCATGGGCGATTTTAACTTTCACATAGATTGGACAAATCAAATTGACAAAAATAGCCCCGAGGAGGAGTTCACAGAGTGTATTGGGGACTGTTTCTTAGACCAATACGTCAGTATTGGTAATGGGTAACGAAACAGGATTAATTAATGATCTCAAAGTAAAGGATCCCTTGGGAAGCAGTGATCACAACATAATAGAATTTCACATCCAGTTTGAGAGCGAGGATGACTAAGAATAATAAAGAGGGAGAAAATAAATTATGAGAGTAAACTAGCAAGAAATATAAAAACTGACAGTGAAAGCTTCTATAAGTATATAAAAAGGAAGAGGGTAGCTAAAGTAAACATTGGTCCCTTAGAGGATGAGACTGGGGAAATAATAATGGAAAACAAGGAAATGGCAGAGGAATTGAACAGATATTTTGTATCTGTCTTCACAGTAGAAGACACTAATAACATAACAATAATAGTAGAAAATCAAAGGGCAAAGGGGAGGAAGGAACTAAAAACAATCACTAACACTAGAGAAAAAGTACCAGGTAAACTAATGGGTCTAAAGGCTGACAGGTCCCCTGGACCTGATAACTTGCATCCGAGGGTCTTAAAGGAAGTGGCTACAGAGATAGTGGATGCATTGGTTGTAATCTTCCAGAATTCACTAGATTCTGAAAAGGTCCCAGCGGATTGGAAAACCGCAAACGTAACACCCCTATTCAAGAAGGGAGTGAGACAGAAAGCAGGTAACTACAGACCAGTTAGCCTAACATCTGTCATCGGGAAAATGCTAGAATCCATTATTAAGGAAGTAGTAGCACGACATTTGGAAACTCATAATACAATCAAGGAGAGTCAACATGGTTTTATGAAGGGGAAATCATATCTGACAAATTTATTAGAATTCTTTGAGGAAGTAACGGGCAGGGTGGATGAAGGGGAACCAATGGATGCAGTATATTTGGATTTCCAAAAGGCACTTGATAAGGTGCCACATAAAAGATTACTGCACAAGATAAGAGCTCATGGTGTTGGGGGTAATATACTGGCATGGATAGAGGATTGGCTAACTAACAGAAAACAAAGTCGGGATAAAAGGGTCATTTTCAAAATGGCAATCTGTAACTAGTGGGGTGTGCAGGGCTCAGTGCTGGGGCCTCAACTATTTACAATATATATCAATGACTTGGATGAAGGAACAGAGTGTCTTGTGGCCAAATTTGCTGATGATACAAAGGTAGGTGGAAAAGCAAGTTGTGATGAGGGCAAAGTGTCTGCAAAGGGATATTGACAGATTAAGCGAATGGGCAAAAATTTGGCAGATGGAATATAATGTGGGAAAATGTGAAATCATCCACTTTGGGAGGAAAAATAAAAAAGCAAAATACTATTTAAATGGAGAAATATTACAAAATGCTGCGGTACAGAGGGATCTGGGTGTCCTCATACATGAAACACAAAAAGTCAACATATAAGTGCAGCAGGTAATCCGGAAGGCAAACGGAATATTGGCCTTTATTTCTAGGGGGATGGAGTATAAAAGCAGGGAAGTTAAGCTACAACTGTACAGGGTGCTGGTGAGACCACACCTGGAATACTGCATACAGTTCTAGTGCCCTTATTTAAGGAAGGACATACTTGCATTGGAGGCAGTTCAGAGAAGGTTCACTAGGTTGATTCCGGGTATGGAAGGGTTGTCTTATGAGGAAAGATTGAACAGGTTGGGTCTACACTCATTGGAGTTTAGAAGAATGAGAGGAGATCTTATTGAAACATACAAGATTCTGAGGGGACTAGATAGGGTAGATGCTGAGAGGATGTTACCCCTCATGGGGGAAATCTAAAACTAGGGGGCATAGTCTCAGAATAAGAGGTCGCCCGTTTAAGACGAATTTGATTGAGTTTTTTGAAGGGGTAACCAAGAAGATAGATGAGGGCTGTGCAGTAGACGTGGTCTACATGGACTTCAGCAAAGCATTTGACAAGGTACCGCATGGTAGGTTGTTACATAAGGTTAAATCTCATGGGATCCAAGGTGAGGTAGCCAATTGGATACAAAATTGGATTGACGACAGAAGACAGAGGGTGGTTGTGGAGGGTTGTTTTTCAAACTGGATGCCTGTGTCCAGCGGTGTGCCTCAGGGATCGGTGCTGGGTCCGCTGTTATTTGTTATTTATATTAATGATTTGGATGAGAATTTAGGAGGCATGGTTAGTAAGTTTGCAGATGACACCAAGATTGGTGGCATTGTGGACAGTGAAGAAGGTTATCTGGGATTGCAACGGGATCTTCATCAATTGGGCCAGTGGGCCGATGAATGGCAGATGGAGTTTAATTTAGATAAATGTGAGGTGATGCATTTTGGTAGATCGAATCGGGCCAGGACCTACTCCGTTAATGGTAGGGCGTTGGGGAGAGTTATAGAACAAAGAGATCTAGGAGTACAGATTCATAGCTCCTTGAAAGTGGAGTCACAGGTGGATAGGGTGGTGGAGAAGGCATTCGGCATGCTTGGTTTCATTGGTCAGAACATTGAATGCAGGAGTTGGGATGTCTTGTTGAAGTTGTACAGGGCATTGGTGAGGCCACACTTGGAGTACTGTGTACAGTTCTGGTCACCCTATTATAGAAAGGATATTATTAAACTAGAAAGAGTGCAGAAAAGATTTACTAGGATGCTACCGGGACTTGATGGTTTGACTTACAGGGAGAGGTTAGACAGACTGGGACTTTTTTCCCTGGAGAGCAGGAGGTTAAGGGGTGATCTTATCGAAGTCTATAAAATAATGAGGGGCATAGATAAGGTCGATAGTCAAAATCTTTTCCCAAAGGTTGGGGAGTCTATAACGAGGGGGCATAGATTTAAGGTGAGAGGGGAGAGATACAAAAGGGTCCAGAGGGGCAATTTTTTCACTCAAAGGGTGGTGAGTGTCTGGAACGAGCTGCCAGAGGCAGTAGTAGAGGCGGGTACAATTTTGTCTTTTAAAAAGCATTTGGACAGTTACATGGGTAAAATGGGTATAGAGGGATATGGGCCAAGTGCAGGCAATTGGGACTAGCTTAGTGGTATAAACTGGGCGACATGGACATGTTGGGCCGAAGGGCCTGTTTCCATGTTGTAACTTCTATGATTCTATGATTCTATAATTTCTTCTCCCAGAGGGTCGTGAATCTTTGGAATTCTTTACCCCAAAAAGCTGTGGAGGCTGAGTCATTGAATACATTCAAGGCTGAGTTGGACAAATTTTTGATCAGCAATGGAGTCAAAGGATATGAAAGGGCGGGAAAGTGGAGTTGAGGTAAAAATCAGATCAGCCATGATCTCACTAAATGGCGGAGCAGGCTCGAGGGGCCGACTGGCCTACTCCTGCTCCTATCTCTTATGGTCTTATTTGGCATAAGTGGACTGGACACAAATACTTGAGGAGAAATCAGTGGCAAGCCAGTGGGAGGCACTAAAAAGTGAAATTCTACGGGTACAATGCAGACACATCCCCTTAAAGAAAAAGGGTGGCACTGCCAAATTTAGAGTCCCCTGGTTATCTAGAAGTATACGGGGCAAGATAAAGCAGAACAAGCAAGCTTATGACTGCCACAGAAAACTAAATACTGCAGAAAGCCTAGAGGAGTATAGAAAGTACAGGGATGATGTAAAAAAGGAAATAAGGAAAGCAAAGAGAGGGCATGAAAAAATATTAGCTAGTAAGATTAAAGAAAACCCAAAGATGTTTTATCAGTACATTAAGAACAAGAGGATAGCTAAGGAAAAGGTAGGATCTATCAGGGATGATAAGGATAACGTGTGTAGAAGCAGAGGATGTGGGTAGGGTTTTAAATGAATATTTTGTCTCCGTATTCACAAAGGAAAGGGATGATCCGGACATAGTAGTTAAAGAGGAGAGGTGTGAAATATTGGATAAGGTAAACATAACGAGAGAGGAAGTACTAGAGGGACTGGAATCCTTGAAAGTTGATAAGTCACCAGGGCCGGATGGATTGTTTCCTGGGCTATTGAAGGAAGCCAGGGAGGAAATAGCAGATGCTCTGAGGATCATTTTCCAATCCTCACTAGATACAGGGGAGGTACCGGAGGACTGGAAGACGGCAAACGTAGTACCATTGTTTAAAAAGAGTACGAGGGAAAGGCCGAACAATTGTAGGCCAGTCAGTCTTACCTCGGTGGTGGGCAAACTATTAGAATCAATACTGAGAGATAGGATAAACTGTCATTTGGAAAGGCATGGTTTAATCAGGGATAGTCAGCATGGATTTGTTCAGGGAAGGTCATGCCTTACAAATCTGATTGAATTCTTTGAAGAAGTGACAAGGAGGATTGATGAGGGTAGTGCAGTGAATGTTGTCTACTTGGTTTTAGTAAGGCATTTGACAAGGTCCCACATGGCAAACTGGTCAGAAAGGTAAAAGTCCATGGGATACAGGGAAATGTGGTGAATTGGATCCAAAATTGGCTCAGTAACAGGAAACAAAGGGTAAAAGTCGATGGATGTCTTTGCGAATGGAAATCCGTTTCCAGTGGTGTGCCACAGGGTTCAGTGTTGGGTCCCTTGCTGTTTGTGGTATATATTAATGATTTGGACTTGAATGTAGGGGTCACGATTGGCAAATTTGCTGACGACACAAAAATTGGCTGTGTAGTTGATAGTGAAGAGGATAGCTGTAGACTCCAAGAAGATATCAATGGGTTGGTGGAGTGGGCGGAAAAGTGGCAAATGGAGTTCAGCCTGGAGAAGTATCAGGTAATGCACCTAGGGAGGACAAACAGTAAAAGGGAATACGCAGTAAATGGGAATATATTGAGAGGGCTAGAGGAAGTGAGAGACCTTGGAATGCATGTGCACAGGTCCCTGAAGGTGGCAGTACAGGTAGATAAGGTTGTGAAGTAGGCATACGGAATGCTCTCCGTTATTAGCCGAGGTATAGAATACAAAAACAGGGATGTTATGATGGAACTGTATAAAACGCTGGTAAGGCCACAGCTAGAGTATTGTGTGCAGTTCTGGTCACCACATTACAAGAAGGACGTAACTGCTCTGGAGAGAGTGCAGAGAAGATTTACAAGAATGTTTCCCAGGGCTTGAAAATTGCAGCTACGAGGAGAGATTGGATAGGCTGGGGTTGTTTTCCTTGGAGCAGAGGAGGCTGAGGGGGGACTTGATTGAGGTGTACAAAATTATGAGGGGCCCAGATAGACAGGAAATACCTGTTTCCCCTAGTGGAGAGTTCAAGAACTAGAGGACATAGATTTAAGCTGATTGGTGGACGGATTAGAGGGGACATGAGGAAAAACTTTTTTACCCAGAGGGTGGTGGGTGTATGGAATTCGCTGCCCAAATTGATGGTCGAGGCAGGGACCCTCGACTTTTAAAAAAGTACCTGGACCTGCACCTAAAGTGCTGTAAGCTGCAGGGCTACGGACCGGGTGCTGGAAGATGGGATTAGAATGGGCACCTGGTTGTTCTTCAAACCGGTGCGGACACGATGGGCTGAATGGCCCCCTTCTGTGCTGTATCTTTTCTAGGTTCTACCACCGAGGTTAAACTGATTGGCCTGTACTTGCTGGGTTTATCCTTACACCCTTTTTTGAACAAGGGTGTAATACTTGCAATTCTCCAGTCCTCTGGCACCACCCCCGTATCTAAGGATGTTTGGAAGATTATGGCCAGTACCTCCACAATTTCCACCCTCACTTCCCTCAGCAACCTACGATGCATCCCGTTGGACTGGGTGACTTATCTACTTTAGTACAGCTAGCCTTTCTGATACCTCCTCTTCATCAATTTTTAGCCCATCCAGTATCTCAACTACCTCTTCTTTTACTGTGACTTTGGCAGCATCTTCTTCTTTGGTAAAGACAGATGCAAAGTACTCATTTACTACCTCAGCCATGCCCTCTGCCTCCATGAGTAGATCTTCTTTTTGGTCCCTAATCAGTCCCACCCCTCCTCTTACTACCCGCTTACTGTTTATATGCCTATAGAAGACTTTTGGATTCCCTTTTATGTTAGCTGCCTCTTCCTTTTTCACTTCCCCTCTAAACTTTCTTTATTCAGCCTGGTTCTCATTTGTATTATCAACCTGACATGTGTCATACATCCCCTTTTTTCTGCTTCATCTTACTCTCTATCTCTTTCACCATCCAGGGAGCTCTAGCTTTAGTTGCCCTACCTTTCTCCCTCGTGGGAATGTACCTAAACTATACCCGAACCATCTCCTCTTTAAAGGCCGCCCACTGTTCAATTACAGTTTTGCCTGCCAATCTTTGATTCCAAATTACCCGGGCCAGATCCACTCTCATCCCACTGAAATTGGCCCTCCTCTAATTGTGTACTTTTTACTATAGATAGCTCCTTCTCCTTTTACAAAGCTAATCTAAACCTTATGATTCTATGATCGCTGTTCCCTAAATGTTCCCCCACTAACACTTGCTCCACTTGGCCCACCTCATTCCCCAGAACCAGATCCAGCAATGCCTCCTTCCTCGTCGGGCCGGTGGAGAGACTGGGTGATGGTGGTGCCATTGAAAGTCAGGGGAGAAGCTGAGCTTTCTCAGAGACGTACCCTAATAACAGGCATTATTGGGATAACGGGTGAAGCGTTGCTCGGATGGCCTTTGGGTAACAGGCGTTATTGAGAGCAGCAGGTTGGTTTATCTCCTTGTCTCAATGACGACTTCAAGGGCCGAGTGTCTAAATCTGCTTCTTCATTGTATTCTTGTCTTCTCCAGGAATTGAAGGTCCGCCAGGCACACCTGGACCCCCAGGACCACTGGGGCCTCATGGACCCCCCGGCCTGCCTGGACCTCCAGGACCACTGGGGCCTCAAGGACCCGTCGGCCTTCCAGGTAAGGGTTTACCCACTGTGGCCTACAGTGTTTTTCTAATTCATTGTTTTCTCCCCCTCCCCCCATTGACAGATTCCTCCATCACCATCCCTGGGTATGTCTCGTCTCACCGGCAAGACAGACCCACTGTGAAATAACCAGCCTCTTAACCTCCTCCCAGGTACCAAAGTGATGGAAGGAATCGTTTACAGTGCTGTCAAGTGACACTTACTCACCAATAACCTGCTCACCGATGCTCAGTTTGGGTTCCGCCAGGACCACTCGGCTCCAGACTTCATTATAGCCTTGGTCCGAACATGGACAAAAGAGCTGAATTCCAGAGGTGAGGTGAGAGTGACTGCCCTTGACATCAAGGCAGCATTTGACCGAGTGCGGCACCAAGGAGCCAGAGTAAAATTGAAGTCAATGGGAATCAGGGGGAAAACTCTCCAGATACCTGGCACAAAGGAAGATGGTTCTGATTGTTGGAGGCCAATTATTTCAGCCCCATGACATCACTGCAGGTGTTCCTCAGGGCAGTGTCCTAGGCCTAGCCATCTTCAGCTGCTTCATCACTGACCTTCCCTCCATCATAAGGTCAGAAATGGGGCTGTTCGCTGATGATTGCAGTTTTTAAGCTCCATTCACAATTCCTCAGATAATTAAGCAATACATGCAGCAAGACCTGGACAAGATCCATAGCCGGGAAGGTGACAGTGGGGATGGGCAATGTGTCCCAAGAATAAATATAAGAGAGAGGTTCAGGGAGCCCCGCACCGTGTGTAGTCCCAGGACCTTTTCATAGTAGGCACAGTACAGGAGGAGGCCATTCGGCTCTTCGTGCCTGTACCGGCTCTTTGAAAGAGCTATCCAATTGGTTCCATTCCGCTGCTCTTTCCCCATAGCCTTGTAAATGTTTTCCCTTCAAGTATTTATCCAATTCCCTTTTGTACATTACTATTGAATCTGCTTTTATTGAACTGAAATAAAGCGATAACTGTGGAAAGACTAAGTGGCTGGACAAGTCCTTTGGAGAGAATGGCAGGAGTGCTGTTTGCAGATTTCAGCCTTCATATTTTTTTCTTTTCTTTCTAGGTCTTGCTGGTTCCGTAGGATTACAAGGAGAAGCAGGTGAGTGAAATTTTTACATTTAACTGCTTATTTCTATCTCTCTCACCGTCCCACACAGAATTCGAGCAGCAGCTCAGCACAGAACATAAGAAATAGGAGCAGGCCAATCGGCCCCTCGAGCCTGCTCCGCCATTCAATAAGATCATGGCTGATCTGATCCTAACCCCAAATTTAAATTCATGTCCAATTTCCTGCCCGCTCCCCGTAACCCCTAATTCCCTTTACTTCTAGGAAACTGTCGATTTCTGTTTTAAATTTATTTATAGATGTAGCTCAGTCCTAAATGCGATACTTGGTCAGACCCTATCAGATTCCGTGCTCTGCTCCCGTGTTTCTCCCTCTGATCCGGGGGTCATGGTTCCTGGGCAGGGGAGGGGGTTCTGGGCTTTACATGGTGCCTTTTATTCTAAGAGTGGGGGTGTGTGGGATCTGTTGCTCCATGTGGTCCGATTTCTGACACTGATCGATTCTCTCTCAGGTCCTCCGGGTCAAGACGCCTTCGTTGAACGGGTTTCATTCTCTGCAGCCCTCACTGCCCCTCAGCTCAATCCAGGGACCATCCTGTTCGATAAGGTGCTGGTGAACGAAGGAGGCCATTATGATGCGAGCACAGGCAAGGCAAACTGCACAGGTTCCCTGTCCTCACCTGGATTGCAGCTCCTGATGTCTAACCTTGCGACCCTCCTCTCTCGTAGTCTAACCTTGCGACCCTCCTCTCTCGTAGTCTAACCTTGCGACCCTCCTCTCTCGTAGTCTAACCTTGCGACCCTCCTCTCTCGTAGTCCAACCTTCCTCTCGTAGTCTAACCTTGCGACCCTCCTCTCTCGTAGTCCAACCTTCCGACCCTCCTCTCTCGTAGTCTAACCTTCCGACCCTCCTCTCTCATTGTCTTCAGGTTTATTCACCGTCCCGTACGACGGCCGATACTTAATCAGTGCTATTCTGACCGGACATCGCAACCAGCGAATCGAAGCTGTACTCGCAAAGTCCAACACAGGGCTGGCGAGAATCGACTCAGGGGGTTTCCAACCCGAGGGTCTGGAAAACAGGCCGGTGATGGGGGCCCAGCCCGTGTCTGGATCCCTGGGAATCTTCAACATCATCTTACCACTCAGACAAGGGGACACTGTCTGCATCGACCTGGTGACGGGCAAACTGGCAAACTCTGACGAACCCCTGACCGTCTTTAATGGGGTTCTTCTGTACGAGGACATTTGATGGAATGGTCTCCCTGGTGACCACACTGTGCTGGGGGGGTGTATTTAAACAGTAATATATTAGGAGCCCCTCTCCACACCGGGATCGAGAGCCCCTCTCCACACCGGGATCGAGAACCCCTCTCCACACCGGGATCGAGATAGAGAGTCGATCTCCACCCCGGGTTGCCACACTGCTGCTGAACTCTAATATAAAGCAGGGTTTGTAGAAATCACTGACACCGCCTGATGCTGTGGGAGAGGGAATTTGGTAAACATGCTGACTGCGACCATCCCTGAGCCGACCCCCGAATGCGGGAGGGGAAGGCCCCGGGCTCCTGGTCGTGAACCACCTCGCTCGGGTTGGTCGCTGTCTCGTGTTTGTGATCAGTCACATGGAACTCAATCTCTTGTATCAGCAGCAGCTCACAGGTGATTGGTTATAAATAAAAAGCTCACTCTTTGGTTGATGCTGGGATTGTCTCATTTTATTCACCCCGTGTTACGTGCTCAGCCTCTACTGATCCACCCCCCCGGGAGTCTTCAGCCAATGAAAGAATGATGCGGGAAGGTGGAGAGGGTTTCATTTCCTGGGACACTGGCATCAGTACTGGGACAGGAAGGAGCTGTACCACTGGGACGGGCTGCATCTGAACGGGAATAGGACCAGGGTCCTAGTGGAAAGGATACGTGGGACTGTCAATGGGACTTTAAACTAGTAAAACAGGGGGAGGGATCTGGGGAAGAGAATGTAAGTCTGAAGAAATAGGAAATGAGAGTAAAGGTCAGACCAAGGAAAAAGGGTAACAAACAGTAAGGGAACAATTACAGTTATAGAACAAGTACAAAATGACTTAAAAATAAAGTGAGGGGAACAGTTATTAAAAACAAATTAAATTGCCTGTACAGTAATAAGCACAGTATCTGAAACAAAACAGGGGAACTGGAGGCAATAATTCATAGCAAGGAGCCAGATGTGGTAGGAATAACAAACACGGCTACATAAAGAACAGGACTGGCAGTTAAACATTGCAGGATATAATGTATTTAGAAAGGACAGGGAAGGAGGGGGGTGGGGTAGCTGTACTAATTAGGGACAACATAAAGGCAATAGAAAAAAAAGGGACAAATAACATTAAGATAGAATCAGAATCCATATGGATTGAGACAAAGGGTAAGAAGGGATCGATCACGTTAATAGGGATATTCTACGGGACACCTAATAGTGGAAGGGAAGTGGAGGATGAAATATGTAGACAAACCTATGAAATGAGTAAAAAGCATCAAGTAATAATCATGGGAGATTTCAACTACCCCCAAATAAACTGGCAAGAAGAGGTAGGGAAAGGGGAAACAGGAATGGAGTTTTTACAGTGTGTTCAGGACTCCTTTCTTACCCAGTATGTGAGAAACCCAAGAGAGGAGTCCCCGCTGGATCTAGTAATGGGAAATGAAGCAGAATGGAGAATTGCAAATGTTACACCCTTGTTCAAAAAAGGGTGCAAGGATAAACCCAGCAACTACAGGCCAGTTAGTTTAACCTCGGTGGTGGGGAAACTTTTAGAAACGATAATCCAGGACAAAATTAATTGGCACTTGGAAAAGTGTGGGCTAATAAATGAAAGTCAGCACGGATTTGTTAAAGGAAAATCATGTTTGACTAACTTGACTGAGGTCTTTGATGAACAATTCTAAAAGAGGTACAGGAACTGAGAGATCTGGGGGTATATGTACACAAATCGTTGAAGGTGGCAGGGCAGGTTGAGAAAGTGGTTAGAAAAGCATACGGGATCCTGAGCTTTATAAATAGAGGGATAGAGTACAAAAGTATGAAGTCATGATGAACCTTTATAAAACACTGCTTCGGCCACAACTGGAGTATTGTGTCCGGTTCTGGGCACCGCACTTCAGGAAAGATGTGAAGGCCGTGGAGAGGTGCAGAAGAGATTTACTAGAATGATTCCAGGGATAAGGGACTTTAGTTACATGGACAGACTGGAGAAGCTGGGGTTGTTCTCCTGGGAACAGAAAGTTGAGAGGAGATTTGATAGAGGTATTCAAAATCATGACGGGTCTAGACAGAGAGAAACTGTTCCCATTGGTGGAAGGGTCAAGAACCAGAGGACACAGATTTAAAGTGATTGGCAAAAGAACCAAAGGTGACACGAGGAAAAACCTTTTTACACAGCGAGTGGTTAGGATCTAGAATACACTGCCCGAGGGGGTGGTGGAGGCAGATTTAGCTGTGGCCTTCAAAAAAGGGAACTGGATAAGTACTTGAAAGGAAAACATTTGCAGGGCTACAGGGAAAGGGCGAGGGACTGGAATGCTCTTGCATAGAGCCGGCGTGGACTTGATGGGTCGAGTGGCCTCCTTCCATGCTGTGCCAAATTGAGGGGTGCAGTTAATACAAAGAAAGAATGTGTCAAATGCAAGAGGACAATAATAAACTTGCAGAATGGGAGTGTAATTGGCAAATGAATTTCAATATAGATAAGTGTGAGGTGGTGTATTTTGGTAGGAAGAATAAGGAGGCCACATACTGCTTGGATAATAAGAGTCTAAATGGGATAGAGGAGCAAAGGGATCATGGGGTACAGATACACAAATTACTAAAGGTAGCGACCAGGTTATTGAGGCCATAAAAAAGGCAAACCAAGCACTGGGGTTCATTTCTAGAGGGATAGAATTGAAAAGCAGAGAAGTTATGTTTAACTTGTATAGCATTTTGGTTAGACCACACTTTGAGTACTGCACACAGTTCTGGTCTCCATATTATAGAAGGATAAACTAAACCAACACCAAACCCAAGAAGGGGATATTAGGACAGATGACCAAAAGCTTGGTTTTAAGGAGCGTCTTAAAGGAAGACAGAGACAAAGAGGTTTAGGGAGGGAATTCCAGAGCTTAGGGTCTAGGCAGCTGAAGACATGGCAGCCAATGGTGGAGCGATTAAAATTGGGGATGCAGAAGACGACGCCAGAATTGGAGGAGCGCAGAGATCTCGGAGGGTTGTAGGAGGTTAGAGACATAGGGAGGGGCAAGGCCATAAGGGATTTGAACATGAGGATGAGAATTTTAAAATAAAGGTCTTGCCGGACCATTGGAAGCCCCCACCCAGAAAAAAAGATTGCACGCTGATGGTATGAGTGAGTGGGCGCTGAGGGGAGGGGAACGTCTGTGGGAGGATCAGTGAGTAACAATGCCCAGGAATAATTAAGTCTCACACACATATTCCTTATCTGCTCTGCTTCAAATTTACATCATTTTGTTTAAAAAGTCGCACCTCAAACTCCAGGAAATTATAAAACAAGTAACATTTTTAAGCTTGTTTTTGTGAATTTTGTACTGAAACTGGGGGATGTAAATGCTGGAGAATGGAACACTTTCTATTTCAGGCACCCAGTGCCAGCATCATGCATTCCCGACTCGAGGTAAAAACAGAGTAAAGCTCCCTCTACACTGTCCCATCAAACACTCCCAGGGCAGGTACAGCACAGGTTAGATACAGAGTAAAGCTCCCTCTACACTGCCAGTTTGATACTGCCCCTTCACAGCCAGCAGACAGGAGATTTAAATCCCATCAGAGCAAGGAGCCACTCATCCCTGGTGCCCAAGCTGGGTCCTTGAGGTAAAGGACAGTCTGACCCACTGTCCCACCCAGACATCAATCAATCAATAGTACTTTCATGACAGGCCCTTCAGTGTGAGACAGACATTAACACACCAATGTTGACTCATTATCAACTCTACAATGAACACTTACATTTTAAAGAATATTATTTAAACAATCATTTTGCAGAGGTTTGTCCCTGAACTGTACGTTGAGGAATAGGAGCCTGTTAATCACAGATAGTGATGAGCACACTTCATAAAATACGAAGAGCCCGAGAGCCTGGAGGAATCAAAGGTAGTGAGTTTCCAGATGTGGATTATGCATGAACATCTGCCCTAGTGACCACCCCCTCACATCTGCCCCCCCAATGACAGCTTACCTCCACCCGAGTGACCCCTCACATCTGTCCCCCAGTGGCCCCCCCTCCTCCTCACATCTGTCCGCCAGTGGCCCCCCTCCTCCTCACATCTGTCCCCCAGTGGCCCCCCCTCCTCCTCACATCTGTCCCCCAGTGGCCCCCCCTCCTCCTCACATCTGTCCCCCAGTGGCCCCCCCTCCTCCTCACATCTGTCCCCCAGTGGCCCCCCCTCCTCCTCACATCTGTCCCCCAGTGGCCCCCCCTCCTCCTCACATCTGTCCCCCAGTGGCCCCCCTCCCCCTCACATCTGTCCCCCAGTGGCCCCCCCTCCCCCTCACATCTGTCCCCCAGTGACCCCCCTCCCATCTGTCCCCGAGTGGCCCCCACCCTCCTCACATCTGTCCCCCAGTGGCCCTCACCCTCCTCACATCTGTCCCCCAGTGGCCCCCACCCTCCTCACATCTGTCCCCCAGTGGCCCCCACCCTCCTCACATCTGTCCCCCAGTGGCCCCCACCCTCCTCACATCAGTCCCCCAGTGGCCCCCACCCTCCTCACATCAGCGTGGAGAGGTGGAGCTGTGTGAAGGGTGGGGCTTGTATTTTTGGGAGAGATGAGAATGTGTGATTGGTGAAGCTCGATGTGTGTCGAGGGGTGGGGGTGGAATGGCTGGGTGGTTACAGGCGGGGGCGTAACACACATTGAAGTGAAAAAGTGATCCGACTTGTATGCACTGCACGGCCGGGATCGTGTGATAGAGGGATGAATGAAATCAGAGGCCGGGATCGTGTGATAGAGGGATGAATGAAATCAGAGGCCGGGATCGTGTGATAGAGGGATGAATGAAATCAGAGGCAATTCAGTCAGAAGAGTAGTTATTGGTAGGAAAAAGCATCTCCAATTTACTGCCAGTCTGGGAGCTGGTATGAACAGACGCTTCACCCCAGATGTGGTGCTTTTCACAGTGTGAGGTGCGGCTCTCGTCAGTGGTCACTAGGTAATAACCGAGGTTATACTATTTCATGGACACTTCATTTCGAGCGAGGAGTGTGGAAGAGCTCACAATAGGGGGCTGCTTGCTTGAGGATTGCCTTCAGCCCAGTTTTTACTCAGATCATGTGTAAATTGTTGCAGCATCATCCCGAGAAAGGGCGCTTACAACAGTCCGGGAAACAGATGCTGCAAAAGGAGGATTGTAAGCACGATCATTAGTCCACACAGCAGCAAGACCACCCAGATCGGGAAAATTTCTGCAAAACAAACAATGCTGTTATTCATCCAACCCAGGACCATACTGACAAAACTTCAACCTGTGTGCTACTGTGAACATATTAAAAATACATACACCATCACCTGTCTCTTCACTAGAGAAATGCGCCTGCCAGAGGCGTGGGACAGCGCCCGCTAGAGGTGTGGGACGCAGCCCCACGGAGCGGGAAGGGTCCCATAAGATCATAAGAAATAGGAGCAAGAGTAGGCCATTCGGCCCCTCGAGCCTGCTCCGCCATTCAATAAGATCATGGCTGATCTGATCCTAACCTCAAATCTAAATTCATGTCCAATTTCCTGCCCGCTCCCCGTAACCCCTAATTCCCTAGTCCAAAAATCTATCGATCTCAATCTTGAATATACTCAATGACTGAGCATCCACAGCCCCCTGGGGTAGAGAATTCCGAAAATTCACCCTCTGAGTGAAGAAATTCCTCCTCATCTCAGTCCTAAAAGTCCGACCCCTTATCCTGAGACTATGCCCCCTAGTTCTAGATTCTCCAGCCAGGGGAAACAACCTCTCAGCATCTACCCTGTCAAGCCCTCTCAGAACCTTATATGTTTCAGTGAGATCATCTCTCATTCTTCTAAACTCCAGGGAGTTTAGGCCCAGTCTACTCAACCTCTCCTCATAGGACAACCCGCTCATCCCAGGAATCAATCCAGTGAACCTTCGTTGCACCGCCTCTAAGGCAAGTATATCCTTCCTGAGATAAAGAGACCAAAACTGTACACAGTACTCCAGGTGTGGTCTCACCAAAGCCCTGTACAATTGCAGCAAGACTTCCTTACTCTTGAACTGCAACTCCCTTGCAATAAAGGCCAACATACCATTTGCCTTCCTAATTGCTTGCTGTACCTAGAATCATGGAAATTTACAGCACAGAAGGAGGCCATTCAGCCTATCGTGTCTGTGCCAGCCGAAAAGGAATTATCCAGCCTAATCCCACTTTCCTACGTAGCCCTGTAGGTTACGGCATGTCAAATGCACATCCAGGTACTTTTTAAATGAGTGAGGGTTTCAGCCTCTACCACCCTCTCAGGCAGTGAGTTCCAGACCCCCACCACCCTCTGGGTGAAAAATTTTCTCCTCAGCTCCCCTCTAATCCTTCTACCAATTACTTTAAATCTATACCCTCTGGTTATTGACCTCTCCGCCAAGGGAAATAGGTCCTTCCTATCCACTCTATCTAGGGCCCTTTATAATTTTATACACCTCAATTAAATCTTCCCTCAGCCTCATCTGTTCCAAAAAAAAATAACCCCAGCCTATCCAATCTTTCCTCATAGCTAAAATTCTCCAGTCCTGGCAACATCCTCGTAAATCTCCTCTGTATCCTCTCTTGTGCAATCACATATTTCCTGTAATGTGGTGACCAGAACTGTATGCAGTACTCAAGCTGTGGCCTAACTAGTGTTTTGTACGGTTCCAGCATAACATCCCTGCTTTTATATTCGATGCCTCAGCTAATAAAGGAAAGTATTCCATATGCCTTCTTAACCACCTTATCTACCTGTCTGGCTACCCTCAGGGATCTGTGGACATGCACTCCAAGGTCCCTCACTCGCTCTACACTGCCAATTTTGGATCCAACTTCCCACTTTCCCTTGGATCCCATGGGCTTTTCCTTTCCTGACCAGTCTGCCATGTGCGACCTTGTCAAAAGCCTTGCTAAAATCCCCATAGACTACATCCAACGCGCTACTCTCATCGACCCTCCTTGTTACCTCCTCAAAAAATTCAATCAAGTTAGTCAGACACAACCTTTCCTTAACAAATTCATGCTGAGTCAATGATTAATCTGTGCCTTTCTAAATGATGATTTAATACTGTCCCTCAGAATTGTTTCCAATAATCTGCCTATCACTGAGGTTTGTCCTGCCCAGCTTCATTCCCTAAAACTAAGTTCACAACTGCCCCCTCTCATTGAGCTGGCTATGTGTTGGCTAAAAAAGTTCTCCTGAATGTATTTCAAGAATTCTGGGCCCTCTATACCGTTTACACTAATTCTATCCCAGTTAATATTTGGGTAGTTGAAATCCCCTATTACTGCTCTATTGTTTTTGCACTTCTCAGAAATTTGCCTATATATTTGCTCTCCTATCTCCCTCTGACTGTTTGGGGGCCTATAGTACACTCCCAGCAGTGTGATTGCCCCTTTTTTGTTCTTTAGCTCGACCCATATGGCCTCATTTGATGATCCTTCTAACGTATCATCCCTCCTCACGGCCGTAATTGTTTCTTTAACCAATATTGCCACCCCCCCTCCTTTTTTATCCCCCCTTTTTATCTCGTCTCAAAACCCTGTAACCAGGAGTGTTGAGCTGCCATTCCTGCCCTTCTTTAAGCCATGTTTCAAAAATAGCTAAGATACCAAACTTCTGCACATCTATCTGTGCCCTCAGTTCATCCGCCTTATTCACTACACTCCTTGCATTGAGGTAAATACCATTGAGCACTGCCAAACTCTTTTGTTGTCTATTTTCTAACCTTTGTTTCCTCTGCCTTCCAAACTCACTTACTAATTTTCTGCCTTCCACTTCCAGCTCTGCTTCTCTCCCTTCTGAATCTACGATCAGGTTCCCATCCCCCTAGATTCAAGCTAGTTTAAACCCTCCCCAACAGCACCAGCAAATCTCCCCGCGATGATATTGGTCCCAGCCCTGTTGAAATCAATGTTAATTTTCTGTGTTTTGTGTACAAGGACACCCAAATCCTTCTGAACATCGACATTTAATAGTTTTTCATCATTTAAAAAATATTCTGCTTTTCTATTCTTCCTACCAAAGTGAATAACCTCACATTTCCCCACATTATTCTCCATCTGCCACCTTCTTGCCCAATCACTTAACCTGTTTATATCCCTTTGCAGACTCTTTGTGTCCTCCTCACAGCTTACTTTCCCACCTAGCTTTGTATCGTCAGCAAACTTGGATACATTACACTCGTTTTCTTCATCTCAGTCATTAATATAGATTGTAAATAGCTGAGGCCCAAGCACTGATCCTTGCGGCACCCCACTGGTTACAGCCTGTCAACCTGAAAATGACCCATTTGTTTCTACTCCCTGTTTTCGGTCCATTAACCAATCCTCTATCCATGCAAATATATTACCCCCAACCCCACGAGCCCTTAACTTATGTAACAACCTTTCGTGCAGCATCTTATCGAATGCCTTTTGAAAATCCAAATATATTACATCCACTGGTTCCACTTTATCTACCCTGCGAGTTACATCCTCAAAAAACTCCAGTAGATTTGTCAAACAGGATTTCCTTTTCATAAAACCACTGACTCTGCCTAATCATATGATTTTCTAAGTGCTGCGTTACCACATCCTTAATAATAGATTCCAGCATTTTCCTGACGACTGATGTCAGGCTAACTGGCCTGTAGTTCCCTGTTTTCTCTCTCCCTCCTTTCTCGAATGGCGGTGTTACATTTGCTACCTTCCAATCCATTGGCACCGTTCTAGAATCTAGAGAATTTTGGAAGATCACAACCAATGCATCCACTATCTCTACAGCCACCTCTTTTAGAACCCTAGAACGTAGGCCATCAGGCCCAGGGGATTTGTCGGCTTTTAGTCCCAATAATTTCTCCAGCAATTTTTTAAAAACTAATCTTAATTACTTTAAGTTCCTCACTCTCATTAGACTCTTGGTTCCCCACTATTTCTGGTATGTTTTTGTGTCTTCTACTGTGAAGACAGATACAAAATATTTGTTTAACATCTCTGCCATTTCCTTATTCCCCATTATAATTTTTCCTGTCTCAGCTTCAAAGGGACCCACGTTTACTTTCGTTAATCTCTTCCTTTTCACATACTTGTAGGCGCTCTTACAATCTTTTTTTATATTTCTTGCTAGTTTACTCTCATATTCTATTTTCTCCCTCTATTAATTTTTTGGTCATCCTTTGCTGGCTTCTAAAGCTCTTAATCCTCAGGCTTACTACTCATCTTGGCAACATTATAAGCCTCTTCTTTTAATCTAATACTATCCTTGACTTCTTTAGTTAGTCATGGATGGACCACTTTACCAGTGGGGTTTTTATTCCTCAATGGAATGTATAATGGTTGAGAATTGTGAAACGTTTCTTTAAATATCCACCATTGCTTATCTACCATCATATCCTTTAATCTAGTTTCCCAATCAACCGTAGCCAACTCGCCCCTCATACCTATGTAATTGGCTTTTTTTAAAGTTTAAAGACTCTAGTTTCGGACTTAAGTACGTTACGCTTGAACTAAATATGAAATTCTATCATGTTATGATCACTCTTCCCCAGAGGATCCCTTACAATGAGATTACTAATTAATCCTGTCTCATTACACAAGAGACGATCTAAAATGGCCTGTTCCCGGTTGGTTCCACAACGTAGTGTTCTAGGTTAGATCGCTGATGTCAACCACCTCAGGCATGGTGGTATAACTGACCGCAGAGCAATAGGACTGGGTGTTGGGGTTTGCAAGTGGGAGGAACTAGCAAGGGTTCAGTTTCCTGATCACAACCCAGTCGCAAGTGTGAACACTGAGAAGGCAGGAGTAGCCTCCATTGTGATCATCCCCCAATGGTTGAATATCATGCCAACACTTGCTTTCTGAACTTGTGTAAATTGCCAACTTAAGTAATGATGTGGAGATGCCGGTGATGGACTGGGGTTGACAATTGTAAACAATTTTACAACACCAAGTTATAGTCCAGCAATTTTATTTTAAATTCACAAGCTTTCGGAGGCTACCTCCTTCGTCACCTGACGAAGGAGGTAGCCTCCGAAAGCTTGTGAATTTAAAATAAAATTGCTGGACTATAACTTGGTGTTGTAAAATTGTTTACAACTTAAGTAAGACAGCAGAGGACTGGTACTGGTGAGAGCCAGTGCCTAGTAGAGGAGAGAGAACTGGACTGGTAATAAATCTCGGACTTACGTCTATTTGGCACCAGATGGAGTTTACACCGACTGTCCACTGCCACACTCAGTAACGCTGCCTCATTGCCTCCAGTCACCTCCCTTGCTGGACCCACATCAGGCAGAAATGCCAAATCCGTCACCACAATCCCGTGTGTCTCCTTCACGTAGTAAACTTGCTGTGTTCGGGGAAGACAAGAAGAAGCACATCAATTCTGGTTTTATTTCCTGGCTCATCTCTTAACTGGCTCTTTTGCCAATCACCTTGAATCTGTGTCCTCTGGTTACCAACCATTTTGCCACTGGAAACAGTTTCTCCTTATTTACTCTATCAAAACCGTTCATGATTTTGAACACCTCTATTAAATCTCTCCTTAACCTTCTCTGCTCTAAAAAGAACAATCCCAACTTCTCCAGTCTCTCCACATAACAGAAGTCCCTCATTCCTGGTAAATCTCTTCTGCACCCTCTCTAAGGCCTTGACATCCTTCCTAAAGTGTGGTGCCCAGAATTGAACACAATACTCAATCTGGGGCCTCACCAGTCTTTTATAAGGGTTTAGCTTAACTTTCATGCTTTTGTACCCTATGCCTCTATTAATAAAGTCAAGGATCCCATATGCTTTTTTAAACAAACAGCCTTCTCAACATAAAAACATAAGAAACAGGAGCAGGAGTAGGCCATACGGCCACTCAAGACTGCTCTGCCATTCAATCAGATCATGGCTGATCTTTGACCTCAACTCCACTTTCCAGCCCGATCCCCATATCCCTCGACTTCCCTAGAGTCCAAAATTCTATCCATCTCAGCCTTGAATATATTCAGTGACTCAGCATCCTGTGTATGGAATCTAGGGAAGAAATTTAGAAAAGACTCAAAGCATAACATTTCCTCTGCTTTGAATATTGGTCCAATTTTCCTTTAATAAATGCAGTGGTCTTTGTCTCAACCACTCACTGCAATGCATTCCAAGCTACAACAACCCACTGTGTAAAAGAATTTCTCCTAACCTCTGCGGTACAGAGGGATCTGGGTGTCCTTGTACGTGAAACACAAAAAGTCAACATACAGGTGCAGCAGGTAATCTGGAAGGCAAATGGAATATTGGCCTTTATTTCCAGGGGGCTGGAGTATAAAAGCAGGGAAGTCATGCTACAACTGTAAAGGGTGCTGGTGAGACCACACCTGGAATACTGCGTACAGTTCTGGTACCCCTATTTAAGGAAGGATATACTTGCATTGTAGGCAGTTCAAAGAAGGTTCACTAGGTTGATTCCGGGTATGGAAGGGTTGTCTTATGAGGAAAGATTGAACAGGTTGGGTCTATACTCATTGGAGTTTAGAAGAATGAGAGGAGATCTTATTGAAACATACAAGATTCTGAGGGGACTCGATAGGGTAGATGCTGAGAGGATGTTACCCCTCATGGGGGAATCTAAAACTAGGGGGCATAGTCTCAGAATAAGGGGTCGCCTGTTTAAGACGGAAATAAAGAGGAATTTCTTCTCCCAGAGGGTCGTGAATCTTTGGAATTCTTTACCCCAAAAAGCTGTGGAGGCTGTGTCACTGAATACATTCAAGGCTGAGTTGGACAAATTTTTGATCAGCAAGGGAGTCAAAGGATATGGGGAAAAGGCAGGAAAGTGGAGTTGTGGTAAAAATCAGAATCGCCATGATCTCATTAAATGGCCTACTCCTGCTCCGATCTCTTATGGTCTTTCTTCTCTTACGGTCTTTCTTCTCTTACTGATCATTTAAAATGATGACCCCCTCATCACTGACTCTCTAACCAGAGGAAATAGTCTTTCATATTCACTCCATCAAAATCCTTCATAATTATAAAATCTCCTCTTAGCCTTCTCTGTTCCAGTGGACCAGTATCAAGTCTCTCGTCTTAATGATATTTTCCCATCCCAGCAACATGCTGGTGTATTTGGAGCTGTGCATTCTGTGTTTCAACTCTGGAGCTGCCTGATTGACTGAAATGGCCTTCTCTGGCCCTGTACATACTTATCTTCAGATTGGTACCGTCTCTATTCACTGGGCACAACCTATACACACGGGCACAGGTAGAACTCATGAAGCCTGCAATCTCTGTGTGATGTACACAAAACGGGTCAGAGTAGAGGACACTGCCCATCACACATACAAAGGTCCCAGATAGAGACAGACAGAGACTGACCCCCACAGGACACAGAGAGACAATGATAGTACCAAGCAGAAAGGCAGAGAGAACATTGTGATATTACCTGGAGTGAGAATGCTATGTAGATAGCTACAGACCCAGTCACAGTGCCAAGCCCAATAAACGTCCCCAAATCACTGCAAGATAGGAAAAGAACAGCATCTATAAGCAAAGACAATCTTACAATCAGTAGGTGGACTACATTTAAAATACTAGGTCGAAGAAATAACGAGAACCAGCACTTGAAGCGCTCAACTCCAGAGAAAGGACACCTTCCCATTTATCTCCGATCCCCCATACTTCAAAAATGCACCAACTCTCACTGGGGTGCGGGCTCCATAGGCACCGACTCTCTACAGGAGTCTGTACCAGTATCAGATTGTGGGAGGGGTCGAGTGTGGTACCAGGGGTTAGTGTGACTGGGGAGGGGTCAAATTTGTGGAGATGGAAACAACTGGTTATTTATTAAAGCTGGTTTCAGTCAGGCACTGACCGTTCTTCACCCTCAGGCCTGCTGACACTAAACTCTGAGCTTTACACAACCAATTGTCCCGTTTCTCATCCCAACACCTGTATTCCTCACCACATGAAGCAACTGTACCTGACTGACATTGCGGAGATCACCTCATTCCCACAATCCTGGGTGAGCAGTGGCAGGAAGTTCTTTCCATCCCATTTGCTGATGTAACACAGGAGAGGTTTGCGTTCTCGTTTGTGTGGAATCTGCACTGTATAGAGTCGAAGAGCTCCCTTCATATCCTCAACCGTCCCAAACCTGCAACAGGTGCAACATAGCATCAAATTGTGACCAGGCCAATCAATCAATCAGGGGCAACCAGGCCAATCAATCATTCACTCGGGGGGCGACCGGCCAATTAATCATTCACTCGGGGGGCGACCGGCCAATCAATCATTCACTCGGGGGGCGACCGGACCAATCATTCACTCGGGGGGCGACCGGACCAATCATTCACTCACTCGGGGGGGTGACCGGACCAATCATTCACTCACTCGGGGGGTGACCGGACCAATCAATCATTCACTCGGGGGGTGACCGGGCCAATCAATCATTCACTCGGGGGGTGACCGGGCCAATCAATCATTCACTCGGGGGGTGACCGGGCCAATCAATCATTCACTCGGGGGGTGACCGGGCCAATCAATCATTCACTCGGGGGGTGACCGGGCCAATCAATCATTCACTCGGGGGGTGACCGGGCCAATCAATCATTCACTCGGTGGGTGACCGGGCCAATCGTTCACTCGGTGGGTGACCGGGCCAATCAATCATTCACTCGGGGGGGGGGGGGGGGGGGGTGGAGAAAGAGAACCGGGCCAATCAATCAAAATGATAGCAGTATTTAAAATTGGGAAAGGATGGGACAGGGTAGATAGAAGCAGACTGTTTCCAGTCGTTGAGGATCTAGAATGAGGGGCCATTGATACAAGATTAAATATAACAGATTTAGAACAGAGAGCAGGAGAAAGTTGTGAGGCTGTGGGATTCACTTCCAGGGTTAATGGTTGAGGTAGAAACTATCAACATTCAGGATTAAACTGGATAGGGGGATGAAGGAAAGGGGGATGAAGGGATATGGGAACAGGGTGAGTAAATGTGATTCGAACGATTTGCTCGTGCGGAGGGTAAAGGGCGACACAGACTGGTTGGGCCGAATGGCCTGTTTCCGTGTTGTAACTTCTATGTATGTATTTCTCTGTAATCACACACTGTGACAGGGCACATCAATTGATCGCACTCCACGAGAGAAAGATAATCAGTCAGTCACACGGGAGGAGGAGACACAGCTGGGTGGGAAAATGTTCTACAATTATTTACTGGAAACAGATATTACATTTTTCTCCTTATGCTTTATACTCGTAGACCATTAGATTTATCAAAGTGTCACCTGCGCTCAGTGGGTAGCACTTCCAGCTCTTAATCAGAAGGTTCTGGATTGAAGCCCTACTCCAGGACGAGCCTATTATCAAACTGACACGGAGGGAGTGCTGCATCGTCAGAGGTGCCGTCTTTTGGATGGCATGAGGTGTTAAAGATCGCATGGCACTATTCAAAGAGGACCAGGGAATTCTCCTGGTGTCTTGGCCAATACTCGTCCCTTGGCCAATACTCGTCCCTCAATCAACAACTTGCATTTATATTTTTTTTATTTATTCATGGGATGTGGGCGTCGCTGGCGAGGCCGGCATTTATTGCCCATCTCTAATTGTCCTTGAGAAGGTGGTGGTGAGCCGCCTTCTTGAACCGCTGCAGTCCATGTGGTGAAGGTTCTCCCACAGTGCTGTTAGGAAGGGAGTTCCAGGATTTTGACCCAGCGACGATGAAAGAACGCCGATATATTTTCAAGTCGGGATGGTGTTGACTTGGAGGGGAACGTGCAGGTGGTGGTGTTCCCATGTGCCTGCTGCCCTTGTCCTTCTAGGTGGTAGAGGTCGCGGGTTTGGGAGGTGCTGTTGAAGAAGCCTTGGCGAGTTCTTGCAGTGCATCCTGTGGATGGTACACACTGCAGCCACGGTGCGCCAGTGGTGAAGGGAGTGAATGTTTAGGGCGGTGGGTGGGGTGCCAATCAAGCGGGCTGCTTTGTCCTGGATGGTGTCGAGCTTCTTGAGTGTTGTTGGAGCTGCACTCATCCAGGCAAGTGGAGAGTATTCCATCACACACCTGACTTGTGCCTTGTAGATGGTGGAAAGGCTTTGGGGAGTCAGGAGGTGAGTCACCCGCCGCAGAACACCCAGCCTCTGACCTGCTCTTGTAGCCACAGTAATAATGTGGCTAGTCCAGTTAAGTTTCTGGTCAATGGCGACCCCCAGGATGTTGATGATGGGGGATTCGGCGATGGTAATGCCATTGAATGTCATGGGGAGGTGGTTAGACTCTGTCTTGTTGGAGATGGTCATTGTCTGGCGCGAATGTTACTTGCCACTTGTGAGCCCAAGCGTGGATGTTGTCCAGGTCTTGCTGCATGCGGGCTTGGACTGCCTCGTTATTTGAGGGGTTGCGAATGGAACTGAACACTGTGCAATCATCAGCGAACATCCCCATTTCTGACCTTGTAATGGAGGGAAGGTCATTGATGAAGCAGCTGAAGATGGTTGTGCCTAGGACACTGCCCTCACCGAACTCCTGCAGCAATGTCCTGAGGCTGAGACGATTGGCCTCCAACAACCACTACCATCTTCCTTTATGCTCGGTATGACTCCAGCCACTGGAGAGTTTGCCCCCTGATTCCCATTGACTTCAATTTTACTAAGGCTCCTTGGTACCACACTCGGTCAAATGCTAACTTGATGTCAAGGCCAGTCACTCTCACCTCACCTCTGGAATTCAGCTTTTTTGTCCATGTTTGGACCAAGGCTGTAATGAGGTCTGGAGCCAAGTGGTCCTGGCGGAACCCAAACTGAGCATCGGCGAGCAGGTTATTGGTGAGTAAGTGCCGCTTGATAGCACTGTCGATGACACCTTCCATCACTTTGCTGATGATTGAGTGTAGACTGATGGGGCAGTAATTGGCCGGATTGGATTTGTCCTGCTTTTTGTGGACAGGACATACCTGGGCAATTTTCCACATTGTCGGGTAGATGCCAGTGTTGTAGCTGTACTGGAACAGTTTGGCTAGAGGCGCAGCTAGTTCTGGAGCACAAGTCTTCAGCACTACAGCCAGGATGTTGTGGGGGCCCATAGCCTTTGCTGTATCCAGTGCATTCAGCCGTTTCTTGATATCACGAAGTGAATCGAATTGGCTGAAGACTGACTTCTGTGATGGTGGGGATATCGGGAGGAGGCCGAGATGGATCATCCACTCGGCACTTCTGGCTGAAGATGGTTGCAAACACTTCAGCCCTGTCTTTTGCACTCATGTGCTGGACTCCGCCATCATTGAGGATGGGGATGTTTACAGAGCCTCCTCCTCCCGTTAGTTGTTTAATTGTCCACCACCATCCACGACTGGATGTGGCAGGACTGCAGAGCTTTGATCTGATCCGTTGGTTGTGGAATCGCTTTGCTGTCTGTAGCATGTTGCTTCCGCTGTTTAGCATGCACGTAGTCCTGAGTTGTAGCTTCACCAGGTTGGCACCTCATTTTTAGGTATGCCTGTGCTGCTCCTGGCATGCTCTTCTACACTCCTCATTGAACCAGGGTTGATCCCCTGGCTTGTTGGTAATGGTAGAGTGAGGAATATGCCGGGCCATGAGGTTACAGATTGTGCTGGAATACAATTCTGCTGCTGCTGATGGCCCACAGCACCTCATGGATGCCCAGTTTTGAGCTGCTAGATCTGTTCTGAATCTATTCCATTTAGCACGGTGGTAGTGCCACACAACACGTTGGATGGGATCCTCAGTCCCATGGCGCTTCACAGAAGTGATTATCAATCAAAAATGTACACTGAGTCAAAGGAGGAGATATTCGGACAGGTGACCAAAAGCTTGGTCAAAGAGTTGAGTTTAGGGAGCGTTTAAAAGGAGGAGAGAGAGGCGGAGAGATTTAGGGAGGGAATTCCAGAGTTTAGGGCCTAGACGCTGAAGGCCGCCAATGGAGGGTCAAAGTGAGTGGGCGATGGACAAGAGGCCAGAGTCGGAGAAACGTAGAGTTCTCGGAGGTTACAGAGATAGGGAGGGGTGAGGCCATGGAGGGATTGGAACATGAGGATGTGAATTTTTAAATTGAGGCGTTGCCGAACCAGGAGCCAACGTAGGTCAGCGAGCACAGGGGTGATGGGTGAACGGGACTTGGTGTGAATTAGTATACGGGCAGCAGAGTTTTGGATGAACTCAAGTTTATGGAGGGTGGAAGATGGGAGGCCGGCCAGGAAAGCATTGGAATAATCAAGTCTGGAGGTAACAAAAGCATTAGGGTTTCAGCAGCAGATGGGCTGAGGCAGGGGTGGAGACAGGCGATGTTATGGAGGTGGAAGTAGGCAATCTTGGTGATGGAGCGGATATGTGGTCGGAAGCTCAGATCAGGGTTAATAAGGATGCCAAGGTTGCAACTGGTCTGGTTCAGCCTCAGACAGTGGCCAGGGAGAGGGATGGAGCCAGTGACTAGGGAATGGAGTTTGTAGCGGGGACTGAAGACAATGCCTTCGGTTTTCCCAATATTTAATTGGAAGAAATTTCTGCTCATCCAGTACTGGATGTCAGACAAGCAGTGTGTCAAATCAGAGATAGTGGAGGGGGTCTCTGATTTGGTGATGAGGTAGAGCTGGGTCTCGTCAGGTACTTGTGGAACCTGACTACGTATTTTCGGATGATGTCACCGAGGGGCAGCATGTAGATGAGAAATAGGAGGGGGCCAAGGATAAATCCTTGGGGAACTCCAGAGGTAACAGTGGGGGAAAGGGAAGAGAAGCCATTGCAGATGATTCTCTGGCTACGACGAGACTGATAAAAATGGAACCAGGCGAGAACAGTCCCACCCAACTGGATGATGGAGGAAAGGCATTGGAGGAGGATAGTGTGGTCAACCATGTCAAAGTTTACAGACAGGTCGAGAAGGATGAGGAGAGATAGTTTACCATTGTCACAGTCACAGAGGATGGCATTTGTGACTTTCATAAGGGCCATTTCAGTGCTGTGGCAAGGGATGGAAACCTGATTGGAGCGGTTCATACACACGTTCAAAGACTTGAGGGTGGTGATGATGACAGATTTGAAAGGGAGGGGGACAGTACCTGAGGAGAGGGAACCATTTACGTATCAACTAACATGGGGCCAGGAAGGGAAGTTGGTGGTCAGCAGTTTAGTTGGAATAGGGTCGAGAGAGCAGGAGGTGGGTCTTGTGGACAAGGTGAGCTTGGAGAGGGCAGGAGGGGAGAGAGGAAAGAAATTAGAGGCAGAGACAGGTTCGTGGCTAGATGAACAGATGGTCTCAGTCTTAGTAACAAAAGTCCATGAGCTCTTCACAAATGTTGTTGGAGGTGAGGTTGGAGGGGCCAGGGGAGAGGGGTTTAAGAAGACGGTTTGTAGTGGAGAAGAGAAGCCGGGGGTTATCTTTGCATTCCAGGATGATCCTGGAATAGTGAGCAGTTTTGGCAGAGAAGAGCAGTACCCGAAAGTGCTTGATGTGATCCAGCCAGATCTACCAATGAATGGCTAAACCAGTTGTGCGCCATAAACGTTCAAGTCAATGTCCCTTGAACTTGAGAGCGGAGATGAGGGCTGTACCAGGGTGAGAGAGTGTAATGGTTTTACTGGGGACAAGGGCATCAAAGGTGGAGGTAAGGGTGTGATTGAGCAGAACGGACGTTTCTCTAACTGGAGAGAAGTATGCAGTGGGGTCTTCCAGGGGTCGGTATTAGGACCATTGCTTTTCTTGTTATGTATAAATGATCTGGACTTGGGTATAGGGAGTACAATTGGAAGTTTGCGGATGATACAAAACCGGGTAACTTAGTAAATAGTGAGGAGGATAGTAGCAAACTTCAGGAGGACATAGACAGACTGGGGAAATGGGCAGACACACGGCGGATGCAATTTAATGCGGATAAGTGTGTAGTGATGCAATTTGGAAGGAACAACATGGAGAGGCAGTATAAACTAAATGGTACCATTTTGAGGGGGTGCAAGTGCAGAGAGACCTGGGGGAGCATATTCACAAATCTTTGAAGGTGTCCGGGCAAGTTGATAAGGCTGTTAACAAAGCGTATGGGATACTTTGCTTTGTAAATAGGGGCAATGAATACAAAACCAAAAAAGTTACGCTAAACCTTTACAAATCACTGTTAGGCCTATTGTGGAGTATTGTGTACAATTCTGGGCACCACACTTTAGGAAAGACGTCAAGGCCTTGGAGAAGGTTTACCAGGGTGATACCATGGTTGAGGGACTTCAGTTATGTGGAGAGATCGGAGAAGGTGGGATTGTTCTCCTTAGAGCAGAGAAGGTTAAGGGGAGATTTAACAAGGACATTCAAAATTATGAGGAGTTTTGATAGAGCAAGTAGGGGGAGAAACTGTTTCCTCTGACAAGTGGGTCGGTAGCCAGGGGTCATAGATTTAAAGTAATTGGCAAAAAAACTAGAGGGAAATGAGGAGAAATGTTTTCATAGAGGGCTTTTAAGTTCTGGAACGCACTACCTGAAAGGGCAGTGGAAGCAGATTCCATAGGAACTTTAAAAAGGCAAGTAGATATGTACTTGAAGAGGACTGACTTGCAGGGTAATGGGGGAAAAAGCTGGGGTGTGGGACTAAATTGGACAGCTCTTTCAAAGAGCCGGCACAGGCAAGAATGGGCTGAATGGCCTCCTTCTGTGCTGTAAGATTCTATGATTTTATAATCGGTAGCTGCAGAAATGTCGTGATGAACGGAGGGCCAAAAGCTAGACAGTTGGGAGTTTGAAAGTACCGTTGTAAGTGACCTGGGGAAAGTGTTTTTTTCCTAGGGGCGGACACGGAAGGAAGTGGGATGTGAGTGGCGAAGGATACAAGGCAGTGACCAGAGATGGCCAAAGAGCAGGTCAGAGGCTGGGTATTCTGCGGCGAGTAACTCACCTCCTGAATCCCCAAAGCCTTTCCACCATCTACAAGGCACAAGTCAGGAGTGTGTTGGAATACTCTCCACTTGCCTGGATGAGTGCAGCTCCAACAACACTCGAGAAGCTCGACACCATCCAGGACAAAGCAGTCCGCTTGATTAGCACCCCATCCACCACCCTAAACATTCACTCCCTTCACCACCGGCGCACAGTGGCTGCAGTGTGTACCATCCACAGGATGCATTGCAGCAACTCGCCAAGGCTTCTTCGACAGCACCTCCCAAACCCACGGCCTCTACCACCTAGAAGGACAAGAGCAGCAGGCACATGGGAACACCACCTGCACGTTCCCCTCCAAGTCACACACCATCCTGACTTGGAAATATATCGTCGTTCCTTCATCGTCGCTGGGTCAAAATCCTGGAACTCCCTTCCTAACAGCACTGTGGGAGAACAGTCACCACACGGACTGCAGCGGTTCAAGAAGGCGGCTCACCACCACCTTCTCAAGGGCAATTAGGGATGGGCAATAAATGCCGGCCTCGCCAGCAATGCCCACATCCCAAAAACGAATTTAAAAAAAGTTTGCAGACTCTGCCTTGGGAGCAAATGCCTCTACTTCTCGGTCATCTGCTCTCACACTGTTCAGTTGTGGAATTTTGGGCTCACGTTTGGGTTCGCTCACTGCTCACGCTAAGCTGATGGACACTCAACTGCACACTACGAGTTTTGTCAGGCACATTGCGCCTCACTCCTTACTCGTTGAGTTTTAGTGACAAAGAAGTCTACGAGCTCCTCGCACTTGTTCTAGTTCAGCGGAGCACCGAGTGAAGCAGCCGAGAGTTTGGTGAGTGTGGGAGTTCGGTGAAGTGGGGGAAGGACGTGCTGCTTTGCTTTGCTTTTCCTAACTTTTTCCGCAGAGTGGCAGTGGACCTGAGGAGCAGAAGACCGAGAGTGGGGAATAAAAGCAGCAGCAGACCTGCAACAAGAGAAAACTACTGTGCGACATCACAGGTGAGGCAGGAGAGTCCGAGAGGTGAGCACAGTATAAAAGGAGAGTCCGAGAGGAGAGTCTGAGAGGTGAGCGCGGTGTAAATCTAAGGCAAATCATGGCAGCAGAGCTCGCACTCGTGATATGCTCCTCCTGCACTATGTGGGAAGTCATGGACACTACCAGGGTCCCTGGTGACCATGTGTGCAGGAAGTGTGTCCAGCTGCAGCTACTGGCTAACCGCATTTCGGAGCTGGAGCTGCGGGTGGATTCACTGTGGAGCATCCGCGATGCTGAGTTTATCGTGGATAGCACGTTCAGTGAGGTGGTCACACCGCAGGTAAAGATTACGCAGGCAGAAAGGAAATGGCAGGTAGAGCAGGAGTCCCCTGGGGCCATCTCCCCCTCAAACAGATAGTCCGCTTTGGATACTGTTGGGGGCGATGGCTTATCAGGGGAAAGCAGCAAGAGCCAAGTTCGTGGCACCACGGGTGGCTCTGCTGCACATGAGGGGAGGAAGAGGAGTGGCAGGGCTATAGTGATAGGGGATTCAATTGTAAGGGGAACAGATAGGCGTTTCTGCAGCCGTAAACGTGACTCCAGGATGGTATGTTGCCTCCCTGGTGCGAGGGTCAAGGATGTCACGGAGCGGCTGCAGGACATTCTGAAGGGGGAGGGTGAACAGCCAGTAGTCGTGGTCCATATCGGTACCAACGACATAGATTTTTTAAAAAAGGGATGAGGTCCTGCAAGGTGAATTTAAGGAGTTAGGAGATAAATTGAAAAGCAGGACCTCAAAGGTAGTGATCTCAGAATTACTACCAGTGCCACGTGCCAGTGAGTATAGGAATAGGAGAACAGACCGGATGAATGCGTGGCTGCAGGGATGGTGTAGGAGGGAGGGATTTAGATTCCTGGGACATTGGGACTGGTTCTGGGGAAGGTGGGACCTGGACAAGCGGGACGGGTTACACCCGAGCAGGACCGGGACCAATGTCCTCGCGGGGGTGTTTGCTAGTGCTGTTGGGGAAGGTTTAAACTAGAGTGGCACGGGGATGGGAACCTGAGCGGGGAGTCAGAAGGGAGCAAAGTTGAGAGCAGCAAGAGAGGGGAAGACCCAGGGGAAATCTACAATACAAATAGTACAAACAGTTGTTCAAGAACAAGTGAAAGGGAAAAGCGTAGAGCTGCAGAAAGAAAGTGTACTTTAGGCAATACAGATATAGTGAAAACTAGAAGGCGTAAGGCGATTAACCCAGCATCAAAGCTGAAGGGTGTATGGCCCAACTAAGCGTTCTATATACAAACGCACGGAGTGTAAGGAATAAATTAAATGAACTACAGGTTTAAATTCAAATTGGAGGGTATGACATGATCGCTATTACTGAGACATAGCTGCAGGATGGTCAGGATTGGGAACTAAATATACCGGGTTATAAGGTCTACAGGAGAGATAGGGAAAATGGAAGAGGGGGAGGAGTAGCTTTAATGATTAGAGATGAAATCACATCAATGATAAAGGAGGATATAACGAGAGGTAAGCAGCCAACAGAGACCTTATGGGTTGAATTGAGAAATAGGAAAGGATCTAAGACTATAGTGGGAGTTGTATATAGGACCCCTGGCAGCAGCTCGGAACTGCTAGATCGTATAAATGCAGAGATTAGACAAGCGTGTAAGAAAGGCATAGTGGTCTTAATGGGGGACTTTAACCTTCATATAGATTGGGAAAATCAAACTAGCAACTGTCAGAAAGGTAGTGAATTTCTTGAGTGTGTCCGGGATAGTTTTCTACAGCAGTATGTCCTGGAGACAACAAGGGGGCAAGCCATACTAGATTTAGTAATGAGTAATGAGCCAGATTTAGTTAACGGCTTAACTGTGCGTGAACATCTATCCAATAGCGATCATAACATGATCGAGTTCAATGTAGTGTTTGAAAGGGAAAAAAAAGTGAGTCAGCTGCTAAGATTCTAGACTTGGATAAGGCCGACTTCAATGGGATGAGACAGAGACTGTCCACAGTAAACTGGGCAAATCTGTTAATGGGTAAAACGACTGATGATCAGTGGGAAATGTCAAATGTTTCTTTAAACGTGATACAGAACCGGTTTATACCCCTGAGGGGCAAGAACTCTACTTGCCAAAAAAAACAGCCATGGACAACTGAAGAGGTAAGGGACAGTATAAGACATAAGGAAAGGGCATACAAAAAGGCAAAAAATGGCACAGATCCTGGTGAATGGGAAAGATACAAAGATCAACAAAGGGTCACAAAATAGATAGTAAGAGCTACAAAAAGAGAGTATGAAAAGAAACTTGTAAGGGATATCAAAACCAATACAAAGAACTTTTATAGTTACATTAGGAAAAAGAGGGTGGTCAGGAGCAGTGTTGGCCCCTTAAAAACTGAAAGTGGGGATATTGTCATTGACAATGGGGAAATGGCGAACATGTTGACCAATTACTTTGCATCAGTATTTACAGTAGAAAAAGATAGCATGCCGGAAAGGGACTTAGGGGTTCAGGTACATAGATCATTGAAGTGTCATGAACAGGTGCAGAAAATAATCAAGAAGGCTAATGGAATGCTGGCCTTTATATCTGGAGGACTGGAGTACAAGGGGGCAGAAGTTATGCTGCAGCTATACAAAACCCTGGTTAGACCACACCTGGAGTACTGTAAGCAGTTCTGGGTACCGCACCTTCGGAAGGACATATTGGCCTTGGAGGGAGTGCAGCGTAGGTTTACTAGAATGATACCCGGACTTCAAGGGTTAAGTTACGAGGAGCGATTACACAAATTGGGGTTGTATTCTCTGGAGTTTAGAAGGTTAAGGGGTGATCTGATCGAACTTTATAAGATATTAAGGGGATCAGATAGGGTGGATAGAGAGAAACTATTTCCGCTGGTTGGGGATTCTAGGAGTAGGGGGCACAGTCTAAAAATTAGAGCCAGACCTTTCAGAAGTGAGATTAGAAAACATTTCTACACACAAAGGGTGGTAGAAGTTTGGAACTCTCTTCCACAAACGGCAATTGATACTAGCTCAATTGCTAAATTTAAATCTGAGATAGATAGCTTTTTGGCAACCAAAGGTATTAAGGGATATGGGCCAAAGGCAGGTATATGGAGTTAGATCACAGATCAGCCATGATCTTATCAAATGGCAGAGCAGGCACGAGGGGCTGAATGGCCTACTCCTGTTCCTATGTTCCTAGGTGAGGGTGGAGGGGTTTAAGGAGATGGTGGAGATCATAGAATCATGCAGCACAGGAGGCCGTTCGGCCCATCGTGCTGTGTTGGCTCTTTGAAAGAGAGTTATCCAATTAGACCCACTCTCCTACTCTCACCCCATAGCCCTATAAATGTTTGCCCTTCAAGTATTTATCCAATTCCTTTTTGAAAGTTACTATTGAATCTGTTTCCATCACCCTTTCAGGCAGTGCATTCCAGATCATAACAACTCACTAGTAAAAATTTCTCCCAGCACCCCCCTGGTTCTTTTGCCAATTACCTTAAATCTAACTTGATAAGAGTTTTTTGATGAGGTAACAGAGGGTAAATGAAGGCAGTTCTTGGTGTATGTGGAGTTTCAAAAGGTGTTTGATAAAGTGACGCACAATAGGCTTGTCATCAAGATTGAAGCCCATGGAATAAAGGGGGCTGCAGCAGCAGCATGGATACAGAATTGGCTAAGTAACAGGAAGCACAGAGTAGTGGTGAACGGTTGTTTTTCGGACTGGAGGGAGGTATTCAGGGGTGTTCCCCAGGGGTTGGTACTGGGACCACTGCTTTTCTTGATATATATTAATGACTTGGACTTGGGTGTACAGGGCACAATTTCCAAATTTGCAGATGGCACAAAATTTGGAAGTGCAGTGAACAGTGAGGAAGATAGTGATAGACTTCAAGAGGATATAGACAGGCTGGTGGCAGATGAAATTTAACGCAGAAAAATGCGAGGTGATACATTTCGGTAGGAAGAATGAGGAGAGGCAATATAAGCTAAAGGGCACAATTCTAAAAGGGGTACACGAACACAGAGATAAGAACATAAGAACATAAGAAATAGGAGCAGGAGTAGGCCAATCGGCCCCTCGAGCCTGCTCCGCCATTCAATAAGATCATGGCTGATCTGATCCTAACCTCAAATGTAAATTCATGTCCAATTTCCTGCCCGCTCACCGTAACCCCTAATTCCCTTTACTTCTAGGAAACTGTCTATTTCTGTTTTAAATTTATTTAATGATGTAGATCTGGGGGTATATGTACACAAATCGTTGAAGGTGGCAGGGCAGGTTGAGAAAGTGTTTAAAAAAGCATATGGGATCCTGGGCTTTATAATTAGAGGGACAGAGTACAAAAGCAAGGAAGTCATGATGAACCTTTATAAAACACTGGTTCGGCCACAACTGGAGTATTGTGTCCAGTTCTGGACACCGCATTTTAGGGAAGGTGTGACGGCCTTGAGAGTGGGTGTAGAAGAGATTTACTAGAATGATTCCAGGGATGAGGGACTTTAGTTATGTGGATAGACTGGAGAAGCTGGGGTTGTTCTCCTTGGAGCAGAGAAGGTTGCGAGGAGATTTGATAGAGGTATTCAAAATCATGAAGGGTCTAGACAGAGTAGGTAGAGAGAAACTGTTCCCATTGGCGGAAGGGTCAAGAACCAAAGGACATAGATTTAAGGTGATTAGCAAAAGAACCAAAGGTGACATGAGGAAAAACTTTTTTACACAGCGAGTGGTTAGGATCTGGAATGCACTGCCTGAGGGGGTGGTGGAGGCAGATTCAATCATGGCCTTCAAAAGGGAATTGGATAAGTACTTGAAAGGAAAAAATTGCAGGGCTACGGGGATAGGGCGGGGGACTGGGACTAGCTGGATTGCTCTTGCCTAGAGCCGGCACGGACTCAATGGGCTGAATGGCCTCCTTCCGTGCTTTAACCTTTCTATGATTCTATGACCTGTGTCCTCTGGTTACCAACCCTCCTGCTGTTGGAAACGGTTTCTCCCTATCTACTCTGTCAAAAGCCCTCATAATTTTGAGCAACTCTATTAAATCTCCCCTTAACCTTCTCTGCTCTAAGGAGAACAATCCCAATTTCTCTAGTCTCTCTATATAACTGATGTCCCTCATCCCATTGTAGTAAATCTCCTCTGCACTCTCTCTAAGGCCTTGATATCCTTCCTAAAGTGCGGTGTCCAGAATTGAACACAAGCTGAGGCCTAACCAGTGATTTATAAAGGTTTAGTATAAGTTTCTTGCTGTTGTACTCTATGACTTTATTTATAAAGCCAAGGATCCCATATGCTTTAACTGCCCTGCCTATCCAAGTATTTAATGTTTTAGTAGTGTCTGGTACTGGGAGTTAGTGAAGGAGTGCGAGTTGTCTCACCTGCATGCCTGGTACCGATACATCTTGTCCGCAATCTGGGGCATGCTCTCGTTCCAGCGTAATCCTGTCACCAACTGGTCATTCTTCCACACACAGCACTTGAAGTCTCGACCCACAGTTACTATCTGTCACTCAGAAGGAACACAGCACCACTCATTAATGTTCCAATATTAGCAACTACAGCAAGGAAGGCAAGGCCTGAGCGGAGTTGGAAGTACGCAGACTTGGTGATGGAGAGGACATGGGGTCGGAACCTCAGCTCAGGGTCAAATAGGAGTCAAGGTTGCGAACGTCTGGTTCAGCCTGAGACAGCGACTAGGGAACGGAATTTGTGGTGGGGACCAAAAACAATGGCTTCGGTCTTTCTAATATTTATTGATGGAAATTGCAACTCATCCTAGACTGGATGTCAGACAAGCAGCATGAGAAAACAGAGGCAGTGGATGGGTCAAGGGAGGTGGTTGTGAGGTACAGCTGAGTGTCATCAGCGTACATGTGGAACCTGACAACATGTTTTCGGATGATGTCACTGAGGGGCAGCATGTAGATAAGAAATAGGAGGGGGCCAAGGATAGATCCTTGGGAGACTCCAGAGGTAACGGTGCAGGAGAGGGAAGAGAAGCCATTGCAGGAGATACTCTGGCTATGATTGTATAGGTAAGTGTGGAACCAAGCGAGCGCAATCTCACCCAGCTGGACAACAGAGGAAAGGCGTTGGAGAAGGATGGTGTGGTCAACAGTGTCAAAGGCTGCAGGCAGGTTGAGAAGGATGAGGAGAGATAGTTTACCACAGTCACAGTCACATAGAATGTCATTTGTGACTTTGATAAGGGCCGTTTCAGTATTGTGGCAGGGGTGGAAATCTGATTGGAGAGATTCAAATATGGAGTTGCGGGAAAGCCAAGTACGGACAACATGTTCAAGGACTTGGGAGGAAAGCAAGGTTGGAGATTGGGCGGTAGTTTGCAAGGACAGAAGGGTCCAGGGTGGGTTTTTTTTGGGGGGGGGGGGGGGGTGGTGATGATAATGGTAGATGATAGATTTGAAAGGGAGGGGGACAGTTCCTGAGAAAAGGGGACCATTTATGGGGGCCAGGATGAGAAGATGGGTGGTCAGCAGTTTAGTGGGAATAGTGTCGAGAGAGCAGGAGGTGGGTCTCATGGTTAAGATGAGCTTGAAGAGGGCAGGAGGTGAGATAGGAAAGAAATGAGGAAGATTCAGATTCGGGGTTAGGGCAGGGGGGAATCTTAGGGGAAGTTTGGCTTGGTGGGCTGGGGGAAAGGAGGGAAGTGGCAGAGGCAGCTGAACGGATGGTCTCAGTCTTAGTGACAAAGAAGTCCCTGAATTATTCACACGTGTTGGAGGTGAGGGTGGAGGAGGCAGGGGAGAGGGGTTCAAGAAGACCGTTTGTGGTGAAGAGAAGCCGGGTTATCTTTGCATTCCAGGATGAACTTGGAATAGTGAGCAGTTTTGGCAGAGGAGAGCAGGACCCGACAGTGCTTGATGTGATCCAGTCAGATCTGGTGATGAATGGCTAAGCCAGTTGTGTGCCATCAATGTTCAAGTCTGCATCCTTTGGACTTAAGGGAGCGGAGATAAGGACTGTACTGGGGGAATGACTAGGGTGAGAGCAATGGTTTTACTGGGGACAAGGGCAACAAAGGTGGAGGTGAGGGTGTGATTGAGCAGATCGGTAGCAGCAGAAATGTTGTGGTGAATGGAGGGCCAAAGGCTAGACACAGTTGGGAATTTGAAAGTGCCGTTGTAAGTAACTTGGGGGGGGGGGGGGGGGAAGTGTTTTTTTCCAGGGGCAGACATGGAAGAAAGTGGGATGTGAGTGACGAAGGTATACAAGGAACTGATCAGAGATGGCCAAAGTTGCAGGCTCTGCCTGGGGAGCAAATGCCTCCACTTTACACTCATCTGCTCTCACACTCTGCTTTTCAGTTGCAGAATATTGTGCTCACGTTTGGGTTCGCTCACTGCTCACACTAAGCTGGTGGACAACTGCACGCTACACATTTTGCGTCAGGTAGACCATAAGAGATAGGAGCAGGAGTAGGCCATTTGGCCCCTCGAGCCTGCTCCGCCATTTAATGAGATTATGGCTGATCTGATTTTTACCTCAACTCAACTTTCCTGCCTTTTCCCCATGTCCTTTGACTCCCTTGCTGATCAAATCACCAGCACCCTGTACAGTTGGAGCATGACTTCCCTGCTTTTATACTCCATCCCCCTAGAAATAAAGGCCAATATTCCATTTGCCTTCCGGATTACCTGCTGCACCTGTATGTTGACTTTTTGTGTTTCGTGTACAAGGACACCCAGATCCCTCTGTACCGCAGCATTTTGTAGTATTTCTCCATTCAAATAATATTTTGCTTTGTTATTTTTCCTCCCAAAGTGGATGACTTCACATTTTCCCACATCATAGTCCATCTGCCAAATTTTTGCCCATTCACTTAATCTGTCAATATCCCTTTGCAGACACTTTGTCCTCATCGCAACTTGCTTTTCCACCTATCTTTGTATCATCAGCAAATTTGGCCACAAGACACTCTGTTCCTTCATCCAAGTCATTGATATATATTGTAAATAGTTGAGGCCCCAGCACTGAGGCCTGCGGCACCCCACTAGTTACAGATTGCCATTTTGAAAATGACACTTTTATCCTGACTGTTTTCTGTTAGTTAGCCAATCCTCTATCCATGCCAGTATATTACCCCCAACACCATGAGCTCTTATCTTGTGCAGTAATCTTTTATGTGGCACCTTATCGAATGCCTTTTGGAAATCCAAATATACAGCATCCATTGGTTCCCCTTTATCCACCCTGCCCGTTACTTCCTCAAAGAATTCTAATAAATTTGTCAGACATGATTTCCCCTTCATAATAAAACCATGTTGACTCTCCTTGATTGTATTATGAGTCTCCAAATGTCCTGCTACTACTTCCTTAATAATGGATTCTAGCATTTTCCCAATGACAGATGTTAGGCTAACTGGTCTATAGTTACCTGCTTTCTGTCTCACTCACTTCTTGAATATAGGTGTTACGTTTGCGGTTTTCCAATCCGCTGGGACCTTTCCAGAATCTAGTGAATTCTGGAAGATTACAACCAATGCATCGTTACCCATTACCGGATCCAAAATGGCCTGTTCCCTGGTTGGTTCCCCGATGTATTGGTCTAAGAAACAGTCCCAAATACACTCTATGAACTCCTCCTCAGGGCTATTTTTGCCAATTTGATTTGTCCAATCTATGTGAAAGTTAAAATCGCCCATGATTGTTGCATTACCTTTTTTACAAGTCCCTCTTATTTCCTGATTTATATTTTGCCCTACTTTATTAACAGAGCTACCCCACCACCTTTACCTTTTTTCCTATCCTAGGTACATTGCGCCCTACTCCCCTGCCATAGTTACTAGTTCCCTGCAGTTCTCTTGCTGGTTCAGATGCAGCCATAAAACTGGTGAATAAATTGTGACAAAATCATATTGTCAATTCAGTCTGATTTGTTCTGTCCACCAATAGCACGGTTCTCTTCCAGACACCCAATATGTTCAATCTTTCTTCATTCCTTGACTTTTCCCCACCAACTCGCTAGCATGAAGAGTGGATGACCAATGGTCCTATAAATCGCCATATCATCTCCAACCCAACACAGCGTTAACCAGGAGTCAATTGGATAGGTGGTACTGGGAACGTCTCAACTGCTCGAGCTGGACAGGGGCAGTGCGTCTCAACTGCTCGAGCTGGACAGGGGCAGTGCGTCTCAACTGCTCGAGCTGGACAGGGGCAGTGCGTCTCAAGGCTTCATAGAATCATAGAAAGTTTACAGCATGGAAGGAGGCCATTCAGCCCATCGAGTCCGTGCCGGCTCTATGCATGAGCAATCCAGCTAGTCCGACTCCCCCGCCCTCTTCCCGTAGCCCTGCAATTTCTTTCCTTTCAAGTACTTATCCAGTTCCCTTGTGAAAGCCATGATTGAATCTGCCTCCGCCACCCCCTCAGGCAGTGCATTCCAGATCCTAATCACTCGCTGCGTAAAAAAGTTTTTCCTCATGTCACCTTTGGTTCTTTTTCTAATCGCCTTAAATCTACGTCCTCTGGTTCTTGACCCTTCCGCCAATGGAAACAGTTTCTCTCTATCTATTCTGCATCTGGGGACCTTCGTGACGACAATCTCTTTACAGACAAATACATAGGAACAGGAGTAGGCCATTCAGCTACTCTAGTCTGTTCTGCCATTCAATTAGACCACGGGCTTGAGCACAGAGGTTGACAAAGACAAAGAGTGAAACTCTATCGGAGGTTCATAGCTCCTTGAAAGTGGAGTCACAGGTGGATAGGGTGGTGAAGGCGGCATTCGGCATGCTTGGTTTCATTGGTCAGAACATTGAATGCAGGAGTTGGGATGTCTTGTTGAAGTTGTACAGGGCATTGGTGAGGCCACACTTGGAGTACTGTGTACAGTTCTGGTCACCCTATTATAGAAAGGATATTATTAAACTAGAAAGAGTGCAGAAAAGATTTACTAGGATGCTACCGGGACTTGATGGTTTGACTTATAGGGAGAGGTTAGACAGACTGGGACTTTTTTCCCTGGAGAGTAGGAGGTTAAGGGGTGATCTTATAGAAGTCTATAAAATAATGAGGGGCATAGATAAGGTAGATAGTCAAAATCTTTTCCCAAAGGTAGGGGAGTCTATAACAAGGGGGCATAGATTTAAGGTGAGAGGGGAGAGATACAAAAGGGTCCAGAGGGGCAATTTTTTCACTCAAAGGGTGGGGAGTGTCTGGAACGAGCTGCCAGAGGCAACCTCCTACTCTCCAGGGAAAAAAGTCCCAGTCTGTCTAACCTCTCCCTATAAGTCAAACCATCAAGTCCCGGTAGCATCCTAGTAAATCTTTTCTGCACTCTTTCTAGTTTAATAATATCCTTTCTATAATAGGGTGACCAGAACTGTACACAGTACTCCAAGTGTGGCCTCACCAATGCCCTGTACAACTTCAACAAGACATCCCAACTCCTGCATTCAATGTTCTGACCAATGAAACCAAGCATGCCGAATGCCGCCTTCACCACCCTATCCACCTGTGACTCCACTTTCAAGGAGCTATGAACCTCCGATAGAGTTTCACTCTTTGTCTTTGTCAACCTCTGTGCTCAAGCCCGTGGTCTAATTGAATGGCAGAACAGACTAGAGTAGCTGAATGGCCTACTCCTGTTCCTATGTATTTGTCTGTAAAGAGATTGTCGTCACGAAGGTCCCCAGTAGAGGCGGGTACAATTTTGTCTTTTAAAAAGCATTTGGACAGTTACATGGGTAAGATGGGTATAGAGGGATATGGGCCAAGTGCAGGAAATTGGGACTAGCTTAGTGGTATAAACTGGGCGACATGGACATGTTGGGCCGAAGGGCCTGTTTCCATGTTGTAACTTCTATGATTCTATGAAGTGCTAACAGAGTGAGGACTTTCAACTGGGAATTTGTTGCAGAGGGGGAAGGAGGTGCTAAGTGATTTAAACCATGGAACTATCAATTTTTAAAACTTAAATAAAAAAATACATAAAAAGACTAAGACTGAGCGGAGCATAAATGGAGGAATCAAAAATCAAGAACAAGTCAAAAAGTGATGTCACACGGCGAGGAGGAGCGCCAAGGGTAAGCCAGTAAGTATTTAGTTCATTGGTTAGTGTTTTTTGTGGTTATTGTCTTTAGTGGTTGATTAGTGTTTTTTAGTGGTTATTGTTTTAGATAAACGGTAAATTGCCTTAAAGCTAAACAAACAGTTTAAATAACTGTAGCTAACATGGCAGGACAGCTGGGGCCCATTGCATGCACATCCTGTGCCACATGGGAACCGCAGAACACTTGGTGTGTCCTGGAAAACCACGTGTGCAGGAAGTGCCGCCAACTGTTCGAACTCAGAATTTCTGAGATTGAGGGACGGCTGGCGTCACTACAGCACATACGGGAAGCTGAGAGTTTTGTGGATAGCACGTTTCAGGAGGTGGTCACCCCACAGCTACAGAGAGTTCAGGCGGAGGGGGAGTGGGTGACCACCGGTCAGACTAGGAGGAACAGGCAGGCAGTGTAGGAGTCCCCTGGGAGTGTGGCGCTCACAAACAGGTATTCAGTGTTGACCACCAGTGAGGGTGTTGACACCTTGGCGGGGGGTGGGGGGGTGCAGTCAGCAGAAAATCCATGGCACCGTGGGAGACTCAGCTACACTGGGGGGCACTAGAAATGCAGTTGTTATATGGGATTCGACAGTCAGGCGTTTCTGCAACAGTCGATGTGAGTCCTGCATGGTGTGTTGCCTCCCTGGTGCCAGGGTAAAGGACATCACTGAGAGGGTGCAGAACATTTTGAAGAAGGGTGGGGGGGTGGAGGACAGCCAGAAGTCGTGATCCATGTGGGAACCAATGATATAGGAAGGAAAAGGGTCGAGGTCCTGCAGTCAGAGTTTCAGGAGCTAAGAAGTTAAAAAGCAGGACCTCAAAGATAGTAATCTCTGGATTATTCCCAGTGCCACGCACTAGTGAGTATAGGAATAGTGGGATAAGACAGGTTAATGTGAGGCTGGAGGAATGGTGCAGGAGGGAGGGCTTCAGATTCCTGGGTCTTTGGGACCAGTTCTGGGGCAGGAGAGATCTGTTCAAGATGGACGGGTTGCCCCTCAACAGAGCTGGGACCAATGTCCCAGCTAGTGCTTTGGGGGAGGGTTTAAACTAATTTGGTAGCGGGATGGGCACCAGGATGAAACATCGGAGAGGAGATACAAGGTGCACAGAGGACTGGGAGGGACAAGAGAATAGTTCAGAAATAGGAGGGATCAGACAGGGGGTAAATGCGAGGCAGTCTAAAATGAGATTGGAGTGCACGTGCGTAAATGCACGTAATGTGGTAAATGAGGTCGGTGAGCAGCAGGCTCATATCGCCACACGGAACTAAGATATAGTGGCAATAACAGAGACTTGGCTCAAAGAAGGGGAGGATTGTGTACTTAATATTCCTGGCTATAAGGGATTCAGGAAAGATGGGGAAGGAAAGAAAGGATGGGGGGATAGCAGTATTGATCAAAGAAACTATTATAGCACTGGAAAGGGATGATGTAGTTGAGGGGTCAAAAACAGAATCTATTTGGTTAGAATTAAGGAACAATAGAGGAGCTATTACACTACTGGGTGTATACTATAGGGCATCAAATACTGGGAAGGAGATAGAGGTGCAAATCTGCAGGCAAATTACAGAAAGATGCAAGAACTATAGAGTAGTGATAATGGGGGACTTCAATATCCCAATAGACTGGCACAATAACAGTATAAAGAGGGGGAGAAATTGGTGAAATGTGTTCAAGATGACTTTCTGGGACAGTCTGTGTCCAGTCCAACCAGGAAGGAAAAAGTGCTGGATCCAATTCTAGGGAATGAAGTGGGGCAGGTGGAGCATGTTTCAGGTGGGAGAGCATTTGGGGAACAGTGATCATATTATCATTAGGTTTAGAATAGTTATGGAAAGGGGCAAGGAACAATCAAATATGAAAATGCTAAACTGGAGGAGGGCAAATTTCAGTGAGTTATAAAGGGATCTTGTCCAGGTGGATTGGAATCAAAAATTGGGAAGCAAAACAATAATTGAACAATGGGAGGCCTTCAAGGAGGATTTTATTCGGGTACCGAATAGACACATCCTTATGTGGGGGAAAGGAAGGGCATCCAAAGCTAGAGCTCCCTGGATGACTAAAGATATAGAGATTAAAATGAAACAGGAAAAGGAGGCTTGTGATGAATGTAAGGTCCGTAATACAGTAGAGAACAAAGCCGGCTTCAGAAATTACAGAGGAGATCAAAGAAGGGAATAAGAGGGGAAGAGAGAGAATAAGAACATAATAAGAACATAAGAAATAGGAGCAGGAGTAGGCCAATCGGCCCCTCGAGCCTGCTCCGCCATTTAATAAGATCATGGCTGATCTGATCCTAACCTCAAATCTAAATTCATGTCCAATTTCCTGCCCGCTCCCTGTAACCCCTAATTCCCTTTACTTGTGAGAATAGATTAGCAGCTAACATAAAATGGAACCCAAAAGTCTTTTATAAATATATAAAAATAGTAAAAGGGTAGTCAAAGGAAGACTGATTAGTGACAAAAAAGGAGATTTTCTTGTGGAGGCAGAGGCTGTGGCTGAGGCACTAAATGAAAACTTCGCATCAGTCTTCACTAGAAAAGAGGATGCTGCCATTGTAGCAGTAAAGGAGGTGGTAGTAGCGATATTGGATAGGATAAAAATAGATAAAGAGGAGGTACTTAAAAGATCGGCAGTACTCAAAGTAAAAAAATCACTTAGTCCAGATGAGCTGCATCCTAGGTTACTGAGGGAAGGGTGGAAATTGCAGAACCACTGGCCACAATCTCCCAATCCTCCTTAGAAAAAGGGACAGTGCTGGAGGATTGCAAATGAGACACCTGTGTTCAAAAAAGGGGAGAGCGATAAACCCAGCAATTACAGGCGAGTCAGCCGAACGTTGGTGGTGGGGAAACTTTTAGAGACAATAATCCAGGACAAAATTAATTGACACTTGGGAAAGTCTGGGCTAATAAACGAAACTCAGCACGGATTTGTTAAAGGAAAATCATGTTTGACTAACTTGACTGAGTTCTTTGATGAACAATTCTAAAACGGGTACAGGAACAGAGATATGGGGGTATATATACACAAATCGTTGAAGTTGGTAGGGCAGGTTGAGAAAGTGGTTAAAAAAGCATACGGGATCCTGGGCTTTATAAATAGAGGCACAGAGTACAAAAGTATGGAAGTCACGATGAACCTTTATAAAACACTGGTTTGGCCACAACTGGAGTATTGTGTCCAGTTCTGGGCACTGCACTTCAGGAAAGATGTGAAGGCCTTAGAAAGGGTGCAGAAGAGATTTACTAGAATGATTCCAGGGTTGAGGGACTTTAGTTATGTGGATAGACTGGAGAAGCTGGGATTGTTCTCCTGGGAACAGAGAAAGTTGAGAGGAGATTTGATAGAGGTATTCAAAATCATGACGGGTCTAGACAGAGAGAAACTGTTCCCATTGGCGGAAGGGTCAAGAGCCAGAGGACATAGATTTAAAGTGATCGACAAAAGAATCAAAGGTGACATAAGGAAAAACTTTTTGTTTTTTTACACAGCGAGTGGTTGGGATCTGGAATGCACTGCCCGAGGGGGTGGTGGAGGCAGATTCAATCATGGCCTTCAAAAGGGAACTGGATAAGTACTTGAAAGGAAAAAAATTGCAGTGCTACGGGGATAGGGCGGGGGAGTAGGACTAGCTGGATTGCTTTTGCATAGAGCCGGCACTGACTCGATGGGCCGAATGGCCTCCTTCCATGCTGTAACCTTTTTACGGTTCTAAGTAACGGAGAGAGTTGATGAGGGTAGTGTGGTTGATGTTGTGTATATGGACTTTCAAAAGGCATTCGATAAAGTACCACATAATAGACTTGTTAGCAAAATTAAAGCCTACGCGATTAGAGTGACAGTGGCAGCGTGGATATAAAATCGGCTAGGGGACAGAAAGCAGAGAGTAGTGGTGAACGGTTGTTTCTCAGACTGGAGGGAAGTATATCGTGGTGTTCCCCAGGGGTCAGTATAAGATCACTGCTCTTTTTGTTTATATATTAATGACCTGGACTTGGGTATAGAGGGTATAATTTCAAAGTTTGCAGATGACATGAAACTCGGAAATGTAGTGAACAATGTGGAGGATAGTAACAGACTTCAGGAGGACAGACAGACTGGTGAAATGGGCAGACACATGGCAGTTGAAATTTAAGAACATAAGAAATAGGAGCAGGAGTAAATCAAATGGCCCCTCAAGCCTGTTCTGCCATTCAATAGGATCATGGCTGATCTTCGACCTTAACTCCAATTTCCCGCCCGATCCCCATATTCCTTGATTCCCTTAGAGTTAACGCAGCGAAGTGTGAAGTGATGCATTTTGGTAGGAAGTATGAGGAGAGGCAATATTAACTAAATGGTACAATTTTAAAGGGTGTGCAAGAACAGAGAGACCTGGGGTTGCACATACACAAATCTTTGAAGGTGCCAGGACAAATTGAGAAGGCTGTTAAAAAAGCATTTCAGATCTAGGGCTATATTAATAGAGACAGAGTACAATCACTGATGATTGCACAGTGTTCAGTTCCATTCGCAACCCCTCAGATAATGAAGCAGTCCGTGCCCACATGCAGCAAGATCTGGACAACATCCAGGCTTGGGCTGATATGTGGCAAGTAACATTCGCTCCAGACAAGTGCCAGGCAATGACCATCTCCAACAAGAGAGTGTCTAACCACCTCCCCTTGACTTTCAACGGCATTACCATCGCCGAATCCCCCACCATCAACATCCTGGGGGTCACCATTTACCAGAAACTTAACTGGACCAGCCATATAAATACAGTGGCTACAAGAGCAGGTCAGAGGCTGGGTATTCTGCGGCGAGTGACTCACCTCCTGACTCCCCAAAGCCTTTCCACCATCTACAAGGTACAAGTCAGGAGTGTGATGGAATACTCTCCACTTGCCTGGATGAGTGCAGCTCCAACAACACTCAAGAAGCTCAACACCATCCAGGACAAAGCAGCCCGCTTGATTGGGACCCCATCCACCACCCTAAACATTCACTCCCTTCACCACCGGCGCACTGTGGCTGCAGTGTGTACCATCCATAGGATGCACTGCAGCAACTCACCAAGGCTTCTTCGACAGCACCTCCCAAACCCGCGACCTCTACCACCTAGAAGGACAAGAGCAGCAGGCACATGGGAACACCACCTGCACGTTCCCCTCCAAGTCACACACCATCCTGACTTGGAAATATATCGCCGTTCCTTCATCGTCGCTGGGTCAAAATCCTGGAACTCCCTTCCTAACAGCACTGTGGGAGAACCTTCACCACACGGACTGCAGCGGTTCAAGAAGGCTGCTCACCACCACCTTCTCAAGGGCAATTAGGATGGGCAATAAATGCCGGCCTCGCCAGCGACGCCCACATCCCATGAACGAATAATAAAAAAAAAGGATGTCCAGGCCTTGGAGAGGGTGCAGAAGAGATTTACTAGAATGGTGCCAGGGATGAGAGACTTCAGTTATGTGGAGAGACTGGAAAAGCTGGGATTGTTCTCCTTAGAACAGAGAAGGTTAAGTGGGGATTTAATAGAGGTGTTCAAAATCATGAATGGTTTTGACAGAGTAATTAAGGAGAAACAGTTTCCAGTGGCAGGAGGGTTGGTAATCAGAGGACACAGATTTAAGATGATCCATAAAAGAGCCTGAGGCGACATGAGGAAACTTTTTTTTTTTACGCAGCGAGTTGTAGTGATCTGGAATGTGCTGCCTGAAAGGACGGTAGAAGCAGATTCAATACTAACTTTCAAAAGGGAATTAGATAAATACTTGAAGGGAAAAAATTTATAGGGCTATGGGGAAAGCGCAGGGAAGTGGGACTAATTGGTTAGCTCTTTCAAAGAGCCAGCACAGGCACGAAGGGCCGAATGGCCTCCTCCTGTGCTATACCTACTATGGCTGATCTGTATCTTAACTCCATTTACCCACCTTGGTTCCATAATCCTGAACACCCTTGGCTTGCAAACATCTAGCAATCTCGGTTTTGACATTTTCAACTGACCCCTAGCCTCAACAGCTTTTTGGGGGAAGAGAATTCCAGATTTCCACTACCCTTTCTGTGAAGATGTGCTTTCTGACATCACTCCTGAATGGCCTGGCTCTATTCTTAAGGTTATGCCCCCTTGTTCTGGATTCTCCATCAGAGGAAATAGTTTCTCGTCCTTTGATCATCTTAAACAGCTCAATTAGATCACCTCTTAGCTTGTATTCTCTTGAGTGTAGAAGGCTAAGTCTATGCAAACCGTCCTCATAATTTAACCCTTTTAGGCCTGGTATCATTCTGGTGAATCTGCGTTGCACCCACTCCAAGGCAAATATATCCTTCCTGAGGTGCGGTGCCCAAAACTGAACACAGTACTCCAGATACGTTCTAACCAGAGCTCTGTACAGCCGTAGCAAAAGAACATAAGAACATAAGAAATAGGAGCAGAGTAGGCCATTCGGCCCCTCGAGCCTGCTCTGCCATTCAATAAGACCATGGCTGATCTTCCACCTCAACTCCACTTTCCCGCCTGATCCCCATATCCCTTGATTTCCTTAGAGTACAAAAATCTATCGATCTCAGCCTTCAATACTCAATGACTGAGCATCCACAGCCCTCTGGGGTAGAGAATACCAAAGATTCACAACCCCAAGTGAAGAAATTTCTCCTCATCTCAGTCCTAAATGGCCGACCCTGAAAAGGAGAGTCCGAGAGGTGAGCGCAGTGTAAAAGGAGAGTCCGAAAGGTGAGCGCCATGTAAAAGGAGAGTCCCGAGAACGGGAAGAGAGTCTGAGAGGTGAACACAGTGTAAATCTAAGACAAGTCATGGTAGCAGAGCTTGCACCTGTGATATGCTCCTCCTGCACTATGTGGGAAGTCATGGACACTACAGGTGTCCCTGGCAACCACGTGTGCAGGAAGTGTGTCCACCTACAGCTACTGACTAACCGTATTTCGGAGCTGGAGCTGCGGGTGGATTCACTGTGGAGCATCCGCGATGCTGAGACTATCGTGGATGGCACATTCAGTGAGGTGATCACACCGCAGGTAAAGATTACGCAGGCAGAAAGGAAATGGGTGACCGCCAGGCAGAGTAAAAGGACTAGGCAGGTAGAGCAGGAGTCCGCGGGGCCATCTCCCTCTCAAACAGATATACCTTTGGATACTGTTGGGGGAGATGGCTTACCAGGGGAAAGCAGCAAGAGCCAAGTTCGTGGCACCACGGGTGGCTCTGCTGCACAGGAGGGGAGGAATAAGAGTGGCAGGGCTATATTGATAGGGGATTCAATTATAACGAGAACAGATAGGCATTTCTGCGGCCACAAACGTGACTCCAGGATGGTATGTTGCCTCCCTGGTGCTAGGGTCAAGGATGTCACGGAGCAGCTGCAGGGGGAGGGTGAACAGCCAGTAGTCGTGGTCCACATCGATACCAACGACATAGGTTTAAAAAACAAGGGATGAGGTCCTGCAAGGTGAATTTAAGGAGTTAGGAGATAAATTAAAAAGCAGGACCTCAAAGGTCGTGATCTCAGAATTACTACCAGTGCCACGTGCTAGTAGGCCCCCAAACAGTAGTGGAGATGTAGGGGAGGGCATTAAACAGGAAATTAGAGACGCATGCAAGAAGGGTACAACTATAATCATGGGTGACTTTAATCTACATACAGATTGGTCAAACCAAATTAGCAATAATACTGTGGGGAAAGAATTCCTGGAGTGTGTACATGATGGTTTTCTAGACCAATACGTTGAGGAACCAACTAAAGAACAGGCGATCCTAGTCTGGGTATTGTGCAATGAGAAAGGATTAATTAACAATCTTGTTGTGTGGGGTCCCTTACGGAAGAGCGACCATAACATGATAGAATTCCTCATTAAGATGGAGAGTGAAGTAGTTGAATCCGAAACTAGGGTCCTGAATCTAAATAAAGGAAATTACAAAAGTATGAGATGCGAGTTGGCTATGATAGATTGGGGAACTTTACTAAAAGGGATGACGGTGGATAGGCAATGGCTAATATTTAAAGAACGTGTGCAGGAATTACAACAATTATTCATTCCTGTCTGGCGCAAAAATAAAACAGGAAAGGTGGCTCAACCATGGCTTACAAAAGAAATTAGGGATAGTATTAGATCCAAAGAGAAGACATATAAAATTGCCAGAAAAAGCTGCAAGCCTGAGGATTGGGAGCAGTTCAGAATTCAGCAAAGGAGGTCAAAGAGATTGATTAAGAGGGAAAAAATAGAGTATGAGAGTAAACTAGCGAGAACATAAAAACTGACTGTAAAAGCTTCTATAAATAATGTCAAGAGAAAAAGATTAGTGAAGACAAATGTAGGTCCCTTACAGTCAGAAATGGGGGAAATTATAATGGGGAACAAAGAAATGGCAGAACAATTAAACACATACTTTGGTTCTATCTTCACAAAGGAGGACACAAATAACCTCCCAGGAATGTTAGAGAACCAAGGGTCTAGTGAGAGGGAGGAATTGAAGGAAACCAGTATTAGTAAAAAAAAGTGTTAGGGAAATTAATGGGGCTGAAGGCTGACAAATCCCCAGGGCCTGATAATCTATATCACAGAGTACGAAAGGAAGTGGCCCTGGAAATAGTGGATGCATTGGTGATCATCTATCAAAATTCTATAGACTCTGGAACAGTTCCTACAGATTGGAGGGTGGCAAATGTAACCCCACTACTTAAAAAAGGAGGGAGAGAAAAAACAGGGAATTACAGACCAGTTAGCCTCACATCAGTAGTGGGGAAAATGCTAGAGTCTATTATAAAAGATGTGATAACAGAACACTTGGAGGGCATTAACGGGATTGGACAAAGTCAGCATGGGTTTATGAAAGGGAAATCATGCTTAACAAATCTACTGGAGTTTTTTTTGAGGATGTAACTAGTAGAATAGATTGGGGAGAACCAGTGGATGTGGTGTATTTGGATTTTCAGAAGGCTTTTGATAAGGTCTCACACAAGAGGTTAATGTGCAAAATTAAAGCACATGGGTTGGGGGGAATATACTGGCATGGATTGAGAATTGGTTGACAGACAGGAAACAGAGAGTAGGAATGAACGGGTCTTTTTCTGGGTGGCAGGCAGTGACTAGTGGGGTACCGCAGGGATCAGTGCTTGGGCTCCAGCTATTCACAATATATATCAATGATTTGGATGAGGGAACTAAATGTAACATTTCTAAGTTTGCAGACGACACAAAGCTGGGGTAGAATGTGAGCTGTGAGGAGGATGTAAAGAGGCTCCAATGTGATTTAGACAAGTTGGGTGAGTGGGCAAGAACATGGCAGATGCAGTATAATGTGGATAAATGTGAGGTTATCCACTTTGGTTGTAAAAACAGAAAGGCAGATTATTATTTGAATGGTGATAGATTGGGAAAAGGGGAGGTGCAATGAGACGGGGTGTCCTTGTACACTAGTCACTGAAAGCAAGCATTCAGGTGCAGCAAGCAGTTAGAAAGGCGAATGGTATGTTGGCCTTCATTGCAAGAGGATGTGAGTACAGGAGCAGGGATGTCTTACTGCAGTTATACAGGGCCTAGGTGAGACCACATCTGGAGTATTGTGTGCAGTTTTGGTCTCCTTATCTGAGGAAGGATGTTCTTGCATGGAGGGAATGCAACGAAAGTTTACCAGGCTGATTCCTGGGATGGCAGGACTGACGTGTGAGGAGAGATTGGGTCGACTAGGCCTATATTCACTAGAGTTTAGAAGAATGAGAGGTGATCTCATCGAAACATACAAAATTCTAACAGGACTAAACAGACTAGATGCAGGGAGGATGTTCCATAAGAACATAAGAAATAGGAGCAGGAGTAGGCCAATCGGCCCCTCAAGCCTGCTCCGCCATTCAATAAGATCATGGCTGATCTGATCCTAAACTCAAATCTAAATTCATGTCCAATTTCCTGCCCGCTCCCCGTAACCACTAATTCCCTTTACTTCTAGGAAACTGTCTATTTCTGTTTTAAATTTATTTAATGATGTAGCTAACTGTATGCAGTATTCCAGGTGCGGTCTCACCAATACCTTATATAACTGCAGCAATACCTCCCTGTTTTTATATTCTATCCCCCTAGCAATAAAAGCCAACATTCCGTTGGCCTTCTTGATCACCTGCATACTAACTTTTTGATTTTCTTGCACTCGGACCCCCAGATCCCTTTGTACTGCAGTACTTTCCAGTTTCACGCCATTAAGATAATAACTTGCTCTCTGATTTTTCCTGCCAAAGTGCATAACCTCACATTTTCCAGTATTGTATTGCATCTGCCAAATCTCCGCCCACTCACCCAGCCTGTCTATATCCCCCTGTAAGTTTTTTATGTCCTCCTCACTCTCCACTTTCTCTCCCATCTTTGTATCATCTGCAAACTTTGATATGTTACACTCGGTCCCCTCCTCCAAATCGTTAATATAGATTGTAAAGAGTTGGGGACCCAGCACCGACCCCTGCGGAACACCACTGGCTACTGGTTGCCAGTCCGAGAATGAACCATTTATCCCAACTCTCTGCTTCCTGTTAGATAACCAATCCTCCACCCAAATTCCCGATGGCTGGGGAGTCCAGAACCAAGGGTCACAGTCTCAGGATACGGGGTATGCCATTTAGAACCGAGATGAGAAATTTCTTCACTGAGAGGGTGGTGAACCTGTGGAATTCTCTACCACAGAAGGCAGTGGAGGCCAAGTCATTAGATGTATTCAAGAAGGAGATAGATATATTTCTTAATGCTAAAGGGATCAAGGGATATGGGGGAAAAGTGGGAACAGGGTAGACAATCAGCCATGATCATTTTGAATGGCGGAGCAGGACTGAAGGGCCTATTTTCTATGTTTTTCTGAGACTATGCTCCCTAGTTTTTCACTCTACAGCCAGGGGAAACAACCTCTCAGCATCTACTCTGTGAAGCCCACTCAATGATTTGGATGAAGGGACCGAATGTATGGTTGCTAAATTTGCTGATACAAAGGTATGTAGGAAAGTAAGTTGTGAAGAGGACATAAGGAGTCTGCAAAGGGATATAGATAGGTTAAGTGAGTGGGCAAAAATTTAGCAGATGGAATATAATGTGGGAAAATGTAAACTTGTCCACTTTGACAGGAGGAATAGAAAAGCAGTATATTATTTAAATAGAGAGGGATTGCAGAACTCTGAGGTACAGAGGGATCTGGGTGTCCCAGTACATGAATCACAAAAAGTTAGTATGCAGGTACAGCAAGTGATTAGGAAGGCAAATGGAATGTTGCCATTTATTGCAAGGGGAATGGAATATAAACGTAGAGATGTTTTGCTAAAGTTGAACAGGGCATTGGTGAGACCACATCTAGAATACTGTGTGCAGTTTTGGTCTCCTTATTTAAGAAAGGACATAATTGCTTTGGAGGCGGTTCAGAGAAGGTTCACTCGACTGATTCCTGGGATGAGGGGGTGATCTTATGAGGAAAGGTTGGACAAGTTGGGCCTGTATACACTGGAGTTTAGAAGAATGAGAGGTGATCTTATTGAAACATATAAGATCCTGAGGGGACTAGAAGGATTAGATGCTGAGAGGAAGTTTCACCTTGTGGGAGAGACTAGAACTAGGGGCCACAGTTTAAAAATAAAGGGTCTCCCATTTAAAACAGAGATGAGGAGAAATTTTTTCTCTCAGAGGGTCGTGAGTCCGTGGAACTCCCTTCCCCAGAGAGCGGTGGAGGCAGGGTCATTGACTGTTTTTAAGGCTGAGTTAGATAGATTCCTGATTAACAAGGGAGTCAAAGGTTATAGTAGGTAGATGGGAAAGTAGGGTTGATGTCACAATCAGATCAGCCATGATCTTATCAAATGGCAGAGCAGGCTCGAGGGGCCGAATGGTCTACTCCTGTTCTTAATTCATATGTTTGTATGTTCGTATATAATCTTATATACTTCAATTAGGTCATCTCTCATTCTTTTAAACTCGAGAGTATAGGCCCATTCTACTCAATCTCTCTTCATAGGACAACCCTCTCATCCCAGGAATCAATCTAGTGAACCTTCGTTGCACCACCTCTAAGGCAAGTATATCCTTTCTTAGGTAAGGAGACCAAAACTGTACACAGTGCTCCAGGTGTGGTCTCACCTAAGGCCTGTACAATTGCAGCAAGACTTCCTTACTCTTATACTCCAACCCTCTTGCAATAAAGGCTAACATACCATTTGCCTTGCTAATTGCTTGCTGTACCTGCATGTTAACTTTCTATGTTTCGTGTGCAAGGACACCCAAATTCCTCTGAACACCAAACATTTAATACTTTCTCACCATTTAAAAAATATTCTGTTTTTCTATTCTTCTAACCAAAGTGAATAACCTCACATTTCCCCACATTATACTCCATGTGCCACCTTCTTGCCCACTCACTTAACCTGTCTTATATCCCTTCGCAGACACTGTGTCCTGCTCACAGCTTAATTTCCCACCTAGCTTTGTATCGTCAGCAAATTGGATACACTACACTCGGTCCCTTCATCTAAGTCATTAATATAGATTGTAAATAGCTGAGGCCCAAGCACTGATCCTTGCGGCACCCCACTAGTTACAGCCTGCAAACCTGAGAATGACCCGTTTATCCCTACTCTCTGTTTTCTGTCTGTTAACCAATCCGCTATCCATACTAATATATTACCCTCAACTCCATGAACCCTTATCGTGTGTAACAGCCTTATTAAATGCCTCTTGAAAATCGAAATATACTACATCCACTGGCTCCCCTTCATCTACCCTGCTAGTTACATCCTCAAAAAACTAATAGATTTGTCAAACACGATTTCCCTTTCATAAAACCATGTTGACTCTACTTAATCATATTATGATTTTCTAAGTGCCGTTACCATCTCCTTAAAAATGGGTTCCAGCATTTTCCTGACGACTGATGTCAGGCTAACTGGCCTGTAGTTCCCTGTTTTCTCTCTCCCTCCTTTCTCGAATGGCGGTGTTACATTTGCTACCTTCCAATCCACTGGGACCGTTGTAGAATCTAGGGAATTTTGGAAGATCACAACCAATGCATCCACTATCTCTGCAGCCACCTCTTTTAGAACCCTAGGATGTAGGCCATCAGGCCCAGGGGATTTGTCTGCTTTTAGTCCCAATAATTTCTCCAGTACTTTTGCTTTACTGAAAATAATTACTTTAAGTTCGTCACTTTCATTAGACCCTTGGTGTCCCACTATCTCTGGTATGTTTTTTTGTGTCTTCTCCTGTGAAGAGACTTACAAAAGATTTGTTTAATGTCTCTGCCATTTCCTTGTTCCCCATTATAATTTCTCCAGTCTCAGCCTCTAAGGGACCCACGTTTACTTTTGCTACTCTCTTCCTTTTTACATACTTGTAGAAGCTCTTACAATCTGTTTTTATATTTCTTGCTAGTTTACTCTCATATTCTATTTTCTCCCTCTATCAATTTTTTGGTCATTCTTTGCTGGTTTCTAAAACTCTCCCAATCCTCTTGGCAACATTATAAGCCTCTTCTTTTAATCTAATACTATCCTTAACTTCTTTAGCCACGGATGGATCACTTTTCCAGTAGAGCTTTATTCCTCAATGGAATATATATTCGTTGAGAATCATGAAATGTTTCTTTAAATGTTCACCATGGCTGATCTATCATCGTATCTTATAAAATCATAGAAAGGTTACAGCATGGAAGGAGGCCATTCGGCCCATCGAGTCCACACCAGCTCTATGCAAGAGCAATCCAACTAATCCCACTCCCCCGCCCTATCCCTGTAGCCCTGCAATTTTTTTCCTTTCACGTACTTATTCAGATCCCTTTTGAAGGCCATGATTGCAACTACCTCCACCACCCCATCGGGCAGTGCATTCCAGATCCTAACCACTCGCTGTGTAAAAAAGTTTTTCCTCATGTCACCTTTGGTTCTTTTGCCAATCACCTTAAATCTGTGTCCTCTGGTCCTTGACCCTTCCGCCAATGGGAACAGTTTCTCTCAATCTTCTCTGTCTAGGCCCTTCATGATTTTGAACACCTCTATCAAATCTCCTCACAATCATCTCTGTTCCAAGGAGAACAACCCCAGCTTCTGCAGTCCATCCAAGTCCCTCATCCTTGGAATCATTCTAGTAAATCTCTTCTGCACCCTCTCTAAGGCCTTCACATCTTTCCTGAAGTGCGGTGCCCAGAACTGGACACAATACTCCAGTTGTGGCCGAACCAGTGTTTTATAAAGGTTCATCATGACATCCATACTTTTGTACTCTATGCCTCTATTTATAAAGTCCAGGATCCCGTATGCTTTTTCAATTGCTTTCTCAACCTTCCCTGCCACCTTCATTGATTTGTGCACATATACCCCTAAATCTCTCTGTTCCTGTACCCCTTTTAGAATTGTGCCCTCTAGTTTCTATTGCCTCTCCTCGTTCTTCCTACCGAAATGTAACACTTCGCATTTTTCTGCGTTAAATTTTATCTGCCACGTGTCCGCCCATTCCACCAGCCTGTCTATATCCTCTTGAAGTCTATCACTATCCTCCTCACTGTTCACTACCCTTCCAAGTTTTGTGACATCTGCAAATTTTGAAATTGTGCCCTGTACACCCAAGTCCAAGTCATTAATATATCAAGAAAAGCAGTGGCCCCAACAGTGACCCCTGGGGAACACCACTGTACACCTCCCTCCAGTCTGAAAAACAACTGTTCACCACTACTCTCTGTTTCCTGTCCCTTAGCCAATTCTGTATCCATGTTGCTACTGCCCCTTTATTCCATGGGCCGCAATCTTGATGATACGCCTACCGTGCAGCACTTTATCAAATGCCTTTTGAAAGTTCATATACACCACATCAACTACATTGCCCTCATCTACCCTCTCTGTTACTTCATCAAAAAACTATCAGGTTAGTTAAACACGATTTGCCTTTAACAAATCTGTGCTGGCTTTCCCTAATCAATTCACAGTCGTCCAAGTGACTTAATTCTATCCTGGATTATCGTTTCTAAAAGTTTCCCCACCACTGAGGTTAAACTGACTGGCCTGTAGTTGCTGGGTTTATCCTTACACCCTTTTTTGAACAAGGCTGTAACATTTGTAATTCTCCAGTCCTCTGGCACCACCCCCATATCCATGGATGTTTGGAAGATTATGGCCAGTACCTCCGCAATTTCCACCCTTACTTCCCTCAGCAACCTAGGATGCATCCCATCCGGACCAGGTGACTTATCTACTCAAAGTACAGCTAGCCTTTCAAGTACCTCTTCTTAATCAATTTTTAGCCCATCCAGTATCTCAACTATATCTTCCTTTACTGAGACTGTGGCAGCATCTTTTTCCTTGGCAAAGACAGATGCAAAGTACTCATTTAGTACCTCGGCCATCCCCTCTGCCTCCATGAGTAGATCTCCTTTATGGTCCCTAATCGGCCCCACCCCTCCTCTTACTACCCGTTTACATGCCTGTAGAAGACTTTTGGATTCCCTTTTATGTTGGCCACCAGTCTATTCTCATACTCTCTCTTTGCCCCTCTTATTTCCTTTTTCACTTCCCTTCTGAACTTTCTATATTCTGCCTGGTTCTCACTTGTGTTATCAACCTGACATCTGTCATATGCCGCTTTTTTCCCTTTTCATCTTACTCTCTATCTCTTTCGTCATCCAGGGAGCTCTGGCTTTAGTTGCCCTAGCTTTCTCCCTCGTGGGAATGTGCCTAGACTGTAGCCGAACCATCTCCTCTTTAAAGGCCGCCCACTGTTCAATTTCAGATTTGTCTGCCAATCCTTGATTCCAATTTACCCGGGTCAGATCCGTTCTTATCGTATTGAAAGTGACCCTCCTCCAATTGAGTATTTTTACTTTAGAGTGGTCCATGTCCTTTTCCATAGCTATTCTAAACCTTATGATACTATGATCGCTGCTCCCTGAATGTTCCCCCACTGACACTTGCTCCACTTGGCCCATCTCATTCCCTAGAACCAAGTCCAGCAATGCCTCCTTCCTCATTGGGCTGGAAAAGTACCAGTTGAGAAAGTTATCCTGCCTCTGTGCCCCTTATATTATTATTGTTATCCCAGTCTATATTAGGATATTGAAGTCCCCAGTTATCACTACTCGAATAGCTTTTAATCTAATTTCCCAGTCTACCTTAGCCAACTTGCCCCTCATACCTATGTAATTGGTTTTGGACTTAAGTACGTCACTCTCAAACTCAATGTTAACTTCTATCCTATGATGATCACTGTTCCCCAGAGGATCCCTTACTATGAGATTACTAATTAACCCTGCCTCATTACACAAGACAAGATCTAAAAGAGCATGTTCCCTGGTTGGTGCCACAAAGTATTGTTCTAGGAAACTGTCTCGAATGCATTCTATGAACTCGTTCTCCAAATTACTTTTGCCAATTTGATTTGCCCAGTCTATATGAAGATTAAAGTCCCCCACGATTATTGCATTACCTTTGTTACAAGCTCCTCTTATTTCTTAATACTCTGTCCATCAGTATAACTAATGTTAAGGGGGCCTATAAACCACTCCCACCAGTGTTTTTTGCCCCATTATTTCTTATCTCCACCCATACTGATTCTAGTTCCTGATCTTCCAAGCCAAGATCCTTTCTCACAACTGTCTTTATGTCATCCTTTATTATCAGGGCTACTCCCCCCACTCCTCCTCCTCTTTTACCATTTTGTCTGTCTTTTCGAAAAGTCAAGTACCCTGGAATATTTAGTTCCCAACCATGGTCATGTTGCAACCACGTCTCAGTAATCGCTACTAGATGGAACCCATTTATCTGTGTGCCATTAATTCGTCTATCTTGTTACGAATGCTTCATGCATTCAGATAAAGAGCCTTTCATTTTAACATTTTACTATTTTTCCCTTATTTGACCTTATTCACCAATGCACTATTACCGTTAAACTCTCTGTCCCTTCCTGTCACACTGTTTATATTTACCCAAATCGCTACACTGCTCTATGGCCTTGACTTTTCTCTTTAGATTTATAAATTCCACCCCCCCCCAACCTTTTTAGTTTAAAGCCCTATCTACAGCCCTAGTTATTCGATTCACCAGGACACTGGTCCCAGCCTGGTTTAAGTGGAGATCATCCCCAATGGAACAGCTCCCCCTTTTCCCAGTTCTGGTACCGGTGCCCCATCAATCGAAACCCCCATCTCCCACACCACTCTTTGATCTGTTTGACCCTATGCCAATTTGCGTGTGGCTCAGGTAGTAATTCAAAGATTATTGCCTTTGAGGTTCTGCTTATTAATTTGGACCCTAGCTCCTCAAACTCCCTCAGCAAAACCTCATTCCTAGTTCTACCTATGTTGTTGGTTCCTACTTGGACCATGACAATTGGATCCTCCCCCTCATGCTTCAAGTTCTTTTCCAGCCGCGAGGAGATATCCTTAACCCTGGCACCGAGCAACAACACAGCCTTCAGAACTCCCGGTCACGGCTGCAGAGAACAATATCTATCCCCAACTATACTGGGGATACCCTACCACTACCACATTCATTTTTACACCCCCCACTTGAATGGCTTGCTGTAGCACAGTGCTGTGGTCAGTTTGCCCATCCTCCCCGTAGTCTTTGTTCTCATCCATACAGGTAGCAAGTACCTCATACCTGTTGGACAAGGTCAAAGGCCGAGGCTCCTCCATCACTGCATCCTGGGTCCCCATACCTGCCTGACTCGCAGTCACATCCTCCTGTCCCTGACCACAGACCAAATCTAAACTACTACCAAACCAAAGGGGTGTGACTGCCCCCTGGATCAAGTGTCCAGATAACTCTACCCCTCCCTAATACATCACAATGTCTGCAGCTCAGACTCCAGCTCAACAACTCAGAGCTGTAGTTCCTCGAGTTGCAGACACTTACTGCAGTTGTGGTTACTCGGGATCTCGCTGTTCTCCAGCAACTCCCACATGCTGCAGTTACGACACACCACCTGCCCTGCCATCCCTATCTATCCTTGTTTTATATATTTAATTAGTTAAAATTTTTATTCACTCGATAGTTTTAGTTTATTAACTAATTAGTTTATCTAGTTTAAGTCTTTGATTTAATAAAATAATTATAGTTCCACGTCCTTTGTATTCCATCCCCCTTGAGATAAAGGCCAACATCCCATTAGCCTTTTTAATTATTTTTTGTACCTGTCCAATAGCTTTTAGTGATTTCTGTACTTGGACCCCTAAATCTCGCTGTTCATCCCCAGTTCCTGCTACTCAGAAAATACTTTAGAAAATACTCTGATCTCTTTCTTAGGTCCAAAGTGGATGAGCTCACACTTCCCCACATGAACTCCAGCTGCCACAGTTTTGCCCACTCACTGAATCTATCAATGTCCCTTCGCAACTTCCTGCTCCCATCTACACGATTTATTGCGCAACCTAACTTAGTGTCATCAGCAAACTTAGATATACATTCATCCAAGTCACTTATAAATATAGTGAAAAACTGAGGCCCCAATACAGATCCCTGGGTGAAACCACTACTCACATCCTGCCAATTTGAGTACATACCCATTATCCCTATTCTCTGTCTCCTACCTCCTAATCAATTCCCTACCCAAGCCAATATGTTGCCTGCAATTCCATGCGCTCTCATTTTTGTAAACAGTCTCTTATGTGGAACCTTGTCGAATGCCTTCTGGAAGTCCATAAATAACATCCATAAGACATTCCCTTATCTACCACGTTAGTTACGTCGTCAGAAAATTCAACTAGGTCCGTTAGACATGACTTACCCTTTACAAATCCATGCTGAATCTCTCTGATGAGCTCATATTTGTCCATGTTCTCAGTCACTCTGTACCTAATAACAGATTCTAGTAATTCGCCCACAACTGACGTTAGACTAATAGGCCTATAATTTCCTTTTTTATCTCTCTTATCCTTCTTAAATAATGGAATGACATTGGCAATTTTTCAATCCAAGGGGACAATTCCTGAATCAAGAGAGTTTTGGAAGATCATGACTAACGCAGCAACAATTTCTTCACCTGACATGCTGATGCCCCCCCCACTGTCCACCCATCCTGTCCCCCTACCTCCTGCTCCCCCTCCTCCGTGTCCTGCTCTCCCACCACCCGTCCTGTTCCTCCCACCCCCCCCACCCCACCCGTGTCCTGCTCCCCCCCACGTCCTGCTCCACCACCCCCCGTGTTCTGCCCATATGCCACCAGTGGCTATCCATGGTCCCAGTCAGGGTGCGATGTACTCTGGACTGGCTCAGACTCCCAGGGTAAGGAATGTCCCAGAAAGCTCCAGTCAGTGCTCAGCACAGGTGCGTCAGAGCAAGGAGACTCACTGTGGGACCCCGGCCATCGCTAAACAACGAAGTAAAATTTCAATTCATGTCTACTTTTCAACAGGAAGTAAGAGAATACTCTGAATAGAAAGCAGCTTTGAGCCTCCCTTCCCTCTAGTACCTTTACTTTAATTTAGGGGATGGGTAAATCAGAGTTCACCAACCGCATGACATGCTGCTCACAAGGTAGTCTCGACATTCCAACACAATCTTTCACAGGCAAACGGTGAGAATTTACTGGAATTCAAACCTTATTGTCAGGACTGATATCCACATCTTCAATCTCCCCATCGTGAGCCCTGAAGTCAAAACTTTTCTTCATACTTGGGAACTGGGGGGGAAAAATATCCACTGTTTCCATTTATCTCTAAACATTTCCCTATTCATTCCATTTATCTCAATACATTTCCCCCGGCACAGACTGAGACGCCTCACCTCACTCACTCGGCACAGACTGAGACGCCTCACCTCACTCACTCGGCACAGACTGAGACGCCTCACCTCACTCACTCGGCACAGACTGAGACGCCTCACCTCACTCACTCGGCACAGACTGAGACGCCTCACCTCACTCACTCGGCACAGACTGAGACGCCTCACCTCACTCACTCAGCACAGACTGAGACGCCTCACCTCACTCACTCGGCACAGACTGAGACGCCTCACCTCACTCACTCGGCACAGACTGAGACGCCTCACCTCACTCACTCGGCACAGACTGAGACGCCTCACCTCACTCACTCGGCACAGACTGAGACGCCTCGCCTCACCTCACTCACTCGGCACAGACTGAGACGCCTCACCTCACTCACTCGGCACAGACTGAGACGCCTCACCTCACTCACTCGGCACAGACTGAGACGCCTCACCTCACTCACTCGGCACAGACTGAGACGCCTCACCTCACTCACTCGGCACAGACTGAGACGCCTCACCTCACTCACTCGGCACAGACTGAGACGCCTCACCTCACTCACTCGGCACAGACTGAGACGCCTCACCTCACTCACTCGGCACAGACTGAGACGCCTCGCCTCACCTCACTCACTCGGCACAGACTGAGACGCCTCGCCTCACCTCACTCACTCGGCACAGACTGAGACGCCTCGCCTCACCTCACTCACTCGGCACAGACTGAGACGCCTCACCTCACTCACTCGGCACAGACTGAGACGCCTCACCTCACTCACTCGGCACAGACTGAGACGCCTCACCTCACTCACTCGGCACAGACTGAGACGCCTCACCTCACTCACTCGGCACAGACTGAGACGCCTCACCTCACTCACTCGGCACAGACTGAGACGCCTCACCTCACTCACTCGGCACAGACTGAGACGCCTCACCTCACTCACTCGGCACAGACTGAGACGCCTCACCTCACTCACTCGGCACAGACTGAGACGCCTCACCTCACTCACTCGGCACAGACTGAGACGCCTCACCTCACTCACTCGGCACAGACTGAGACGCCTCACCTCACTCGGCACAGACTGAGACGCCTCACCTCACTCGGCACAGACTGTGACACCATAATAAGAATAAAACTGGACGGACCACCCGACATCGGACCACTAGGCACCAGACACGACAAAGGCAAACCAAGCCCAGTCAACCCTGCAAAGTCCTCCTCACTAAAATCTGGGGACTTGTGCCAAAATTGGAAGAGCTGTCCCACAGACTAGTCAAGCAACAGCCTGACATAGCCTTACTCACATAATCATACCTTTCAACTAACATCCCAGACCCCTGGGTATGTCTTGTCCCACCGGCAGGACAGACCCACCAGAGATGGCGGTACAGTGATATACAGTCAGGAGGGAGTGGTCCTGGGAGTTTTCAACATTGAAACCGGACCCCATGAAATCTCATGGCATCAGGTCAAACATGGGCAAGGAAACCTCCTGCTGATTACCACCTACCGCTCTCCCTCAGCTGATAGAATCATAGAAGTTTACAACATGGAAACAGGCCCTTCGGCCCAACATGTCCATGTCGCCCAGTTTATACCACTAAGCTAGTCCCAATTGCCTGCACTTGGCCCATATCCCTCTATACCCATCTTACCCATGTAACTGTCCAAATGCTTTTTAAAAGACAAAATTGTACCCGCCTCTACTACTGCCTCTGGCAGCTCATTCCAGACACTCACCACCCTTTGAGTGAAAAAATTGCCCCTCTGGACCCTTTTGTATCTCTCCCCTCGCACCTTAAATCTATGCCCCCTCGTTATAGACTCCCATAGATGAATCAGTCCTCCTCCATGTTGAGCACCACTTGGATGAAGCACTGAGGGTAGCAAGGGCACAGAATGTACTCTGGATGAGGGACTTCAATGTCCATCACCCAGAGTGGCTCAGTAGCACCACTACTGACCAAGCTGGCCGAGTCCTGAAGGACATAGCTGCCAGACTGGACCTCCGGCAGGTGGTGAGCGAACCAAGCAGGTGGTGAGGGAAAAACCTACTTGACCTCGTCCTCACCAATCTACCTGTTGCAGATGCATCTGTCCACGACAGTATTGGTAGGAGTGACCACTGCGCAATCCTTGTGGAGACGAAGTCCCATCTTCACACCGAGGACACCATCCAACGTGTTGTGTGACACAACGATCATGCTAAATGGGATAGATTCAGAACAAATCTAGCAGCTCAAAACTGGACATCCATGAGGCGCTGTGGGCCATCAGCAGCAGCAGAATTGTATTCCAGCACAATTTATAACCTCATGGCCCGGCATATTCCTCACTCTACCATTACCAACAAGCCAAGAGATCAACCCTGGTTCAATGAGGAGTGGAGAAGAGCATGCCAGGAGCAGCACCAGGCGTACCTAAAAATGAGGTGCCAACCTGGTGAAGCTACAACTCAGGACTACATGCACGCTAAACAGCGGAAGCAACATGCTATAGACAGAGCTAAGCGATTCCACAACCAACGGATCAGATCAAAGCTCTGCAGTCCTGCCACATCCAGTCGTGAATGGTGGTGGACAATTAAACAACTAACGGGAGGAGGAGGCTCTGTAAACATCTCCATCCTCAATGATGGCGGAATCCAGCACGGGTGCAAAAGACAAGGCTGAAGCGTTTGCAACCATCTTCAGCCAGAAGTACTGAGTAGATGATCCATCTCGGCCTCCTCCAGATATCCCCACCATCACAGAAGCCAGTCTTCAGCCAATTCGATTCATTCCACGAGATATCAAGAAACGGCTGAGTGCACTGGATACAACAAAGGCTATGGGCCCGGACAACATCCCAGCTGTAGTGCTGAAGACTTGTGCTCCAGAGTTAGCCGTGCCTCTGGCCAAACTGTTCCAGTTCAGCTACAACACTGGCATCTACCCGACAATGTGGAAAATTGCCCAGATATGCACTGTCCACAAAAAGCAGGACAAATCCAATCCGGCCAATTACCGCCCCATCAGTCTACTCTCAATCATCAGCAAAGTGATGGAAGGTGTCGTTGACAGTGCTATCAAGCGGCACTTACTCACCAATAACCTGCTTACCGATGCTCAGCTTGGGTTCCGCCAGGACCACTCGGCTCCAGGCCTCATTACAGCCTTGGTCCAAACAGGGACAAAAGAGCTGAATTCCAGAGGTGAGGTGAGAGTGACTGCCCTTGACATCAAGGCAGCATTTGACCGAGTGTGGCACCAAGGAGCCCTAGTAAAATTGAAGTCAATGGGAATCAGGGGGAAAACTCTCCAGTGGCTGGAGTCATACCTGGCACAAAGGAAGATGGTAGTGGTTGTTGGAGGCCAATCATCACAGCCCCAGGACATTGCTGCAGGTGTTCCTCAGGGCAGTGTCCTAGGCCCAACCATCTTCAGCTGCTTCATCAATGACCTCCCCTCCATCATAAGGTCAGAAATGGGGATGTTCGCTGATGATTGCACAGTGTTCAGTTCCATTCGCAACCCCTCAAATAATGAAGCAGTCCGAGCCCGCATGCAGCAAGACCTGGACAACATCCAGGCTTGGGCTCATAAGTGGCAAGTAACATTCACGCCAGACAAGTGCCAGGCAATGACCATCTCCAACAAGAGAGAGTCTAACCACCTCCCCTTGACATTCAACGGCATTACCATCGCTGAATCCCCACCATTAACATCCTGAGGGTCACCATGGACCAGGTCAGAAGCTGGGTATTCTGCAACGAGTGACTCACCTCCTAACTCTCCAAAGCCTCTCCACCATCTACAAGGCACAAGTCAGGAGTGTGATGGAATACTCTCCATTTGCCTGGATGAGTGCAGCTCCAACACCACTCAAGAAGCGAGACACCGTCCAGGACAAAGCAGCCCGCTTGATTGGCACCCCATCCACCACCCTAAATATTCACTCCCTTCACCACCGGCGCACGGCGGCTGCAGTGTGTACCATCCACAGGATGCACTGCAGCAACTCGCCAAGGCTTCTTCCAAATCTCCAAAACCCACGATCTCTACCACCTAGAAGGACAAGGGCAGCAGGCACATGGGAACACCACCACCTGCATGCTCCCTTCCAAGTCACACACCATCCCGACTTGGAAATATATCGCCGTTCCTTCACCGTCGCTGGGTCAAAATCCTGGAACTCCCTTCCTAACAGCACTGTGGGAGAACCGTCACCACACGGACTGCAGCGGTTCAAGAAGGCGGCTCACCACCACCTTCTCAAGGACAATTAGGGATGGGCAATAAATGCCGGCCTTGCCAGCGATGCCCACATCCCATGAATAAATAAAAAAAAACCTCACCTCACTCACTCGGCACAGACTGCGACACCTCACCTCACTCACTCACTCGGCACAGACTGCGACACCTCACCTCACTCACTCACTCACTCGGCACAGACTGCGACACCTCACCTCACTCACTCACTCGGCACAGACTGCGACACCTCACCTCACTCACTCGGCACAGACTGCGACACCTCACCTCACTCACTCACTCACTCGGCACAGACTGCGACACCTCACCTCACTCACTCACTCACTCGGCACAGACTGCGACACCTCACCTCACTCACTCGGCACAGACTGCGACACCTCACCTCACTCACTCGGCACAGACTGCGACACCTCACCTCACTCACTCACTCGACACAGACTGCGACACCTCACCTCACTCACTCACTCACTCGGCACAGACTGCGACACCTCACCTCACTCACTCACTCGGCACAGACTGCGACACCTCACCTCACTCACTCGGCACAGACTGCGACACCTCACCTCACTCACTCACTCGGCACAGACTGCGACACCTCACCTCACTCACTCGGCACAGACTGCGACACCTCACCTCACTCACTCACTCACTCGACACAGACCGCGACACCTCACCTCACTCACTCGGCACAGACCGCGACACCTCACCTCACTCACTCGGCACAGACCGTGACGCCTCACCTCACTCACTCGGCACAGACTGAGACGCCTCACCTCACTCACTCGGCACAGACTGAGACGCCTCACCTCACTCACTCGGCACAGACCGTGACGCCTCACCTCACTCACTCGGCACAGACCGCGACACCTCACCTCACTCACTCACTCGGCACAGACCGCGACACCTCACCTCACTCACTCACTCGGCACAGACCGCGACACCTCACCTCACTCACTCACTCACTCACTCACTCGGCACAGACTGCGACATTGCTCCAACTCAAATTTCACATAAGTCACAGCTAGGCATCTTTCAATTACTTTTTCGAAGTCAATGACGATTTTCAACACATACATACGGGAGCAGCAAAACTCTGTCCCAACAGGCACAATGAGGCCAGATAAACTTTACAGATACAGTTTGTGCTCTTTGTACCTCCCAGACCCGAATGTATCCGTCAACTCCCCCTGTGACGAGAATGGAGTGGTCCTGGTTGAATCGGACGGTTTTCTGAAGTGCATCTGCGCTGAAGTCAGTGTGTACAACGTGAAGTGGCTCCACTACCATCTCTCCCGTCTCATTCCGGACAAACCCGCTCACGTCACCTGCCATCTTATTGCCTGACTTTCGTTTCCTGGCTTCAGTCTTCTTTACTGCTGAGACACACACACAGGAAAGGGATGAGAAGGGGGAAGAGTTGAGATGAAAGAAAGTCGCAGAGACAGATGGACTGTGCATGAGAGAGACCGGGGGGGCAGACAGAGTGGGAGAGAGAGACACACAGACAGGAGCGGGGGGGTGGCAGACAGAGTGAGAGAGTGACAGAGAGACACACAGACAGGGGGGGGGGGGGGGGAGGCAAACAGAGTGAGAGACCGACCGGGGTGGGGAGACAGAGTTAGAGAGAGACCGGAGAGGGGGGGGGGGGGGGCAGACAGAGAGAGAGAGAGACTCCCACAGACTGGAGGTGGGGGGGCAGACAGAGTGAGAGAGACACACACAGACAGGGGTGGGGGGGGGGGGCAGACAGAGTGAGAGAGAGACACACATAGACAGCGGGGGGGGGGGGGGCAAACAGAGAGAGAGAGAGACTGGAGGGGGGGGGGGGGGCAGACAGAGTGAGAAAGAGACCGGGAAGGGGGGGGGGGGCAGACAGACAGAGAGAGAGACCAGGCTGGGGGTGGGGGCGCAGACAGAGTGAGACACCGGGGGGGGGGGGGGGGGGGCAGACGGAGTGAGTCAGACAGACTGACAGACAGACACACCCCGACCCGGGGGGGCAGACAGAGTGAGAGAGAGGGGGAAAGAGCGGGGGACGGGGCAGACGGCACGAGGGAGGGGGCGGCAGACAGCGACTTGCTTTTATCTGTTAAAAAACTCATATCTGAGATGTACAAACCCTCACCCTTTACAAAAATAAACACAGGCAGATTGTTGGGACAAAGTAGAAAGACAACGCAGAGATGGGTTCTTGGGGCTTCTTCCCTTCAAAATCCCAAGGCCGCAAAACGCAAAGCAATTTCAATATATAAACTGGGAGATTGGGAGTTTGAATGAAAATTCCCAGTAAGCACTGACAATTCCAGCCTTACCTGTGTCCTCATTTTTAGGCGTTTTTCCCCCCGCTAGTTTCCCTTTGTCCTCTTGGAATCGGAGGATGTGACAAGTGGCATCCTGTCCCACTGCAAGAATATTCTCAGCCACTGCCATATTCATAGTGGCTCGCGTCTCTGTGTCATGGGAATGAACGAGGGTCGCTGACAGGCTTCCTGTGATACGCTCCAATCGCAAGAAATGCTGGCAGACAAAAGAAAGAATCAGAGATAGTAAAAACACCAGTTAAGGTCCTCGGGCAAATCATCATTATTGATCATAGAGACGTGCGTGTGTATGCGTGTGCGTGCGCATGCACACGATACGGTACTAACACAGACTGGGATAATAATAGTGCAAAGGGCAAAGAGGGGGAGGAATTCCTGAAATGTGTACAAGAGAACTTTCTTGATCAGTGTTTCCAGCCCAACGAGAAAGAAAGCAGTGCTGGATCTAGCTCTGGAGAATGAAGTGGGGCAAGTGGAGCATGTTTCAGTGGAGGAGCATTTGGGAACAGCGATCACAATATCATTAAATTCAGAATAGTTATAGAAAAGGACAAGGAACAATCAAATATGAAAATACTAAATGAATACTTCGCATCGGTCTTCACTAGAGAAGAGGATGTTGCCACTATCACAGTAAAGGAGGAGGTGGTAGCGATATTGAATAGGATAAAAATAAAGAGGAAGTACTTAAAAGGTTGGTAACACTCAAAGTAGAAAAGTCAACCAGTCCAGATGGGATGCATTCTCGGTTGCTGAGGGAAGGGTGGAAATTGCAGAAGCTCTACCCACAATCTTCCAATACTCCTTAGGCATGGGGGTGGTGCAGAGGATTGCAAACGTTCAAAAAGGGAGAAAGTGATAAAACTGGCAACTACAGGCCAGTCAGCCTAATGTCAGTGGTAGGAAAACTTTTAGAGACAATAATCTGGTTTCTTTGAAATTAATTGAAACTTGGAAAAATATGGGTTAATAAATGACAGCCAGCAAGGATTTGTTAAAGGCAAATAGTTTTTGATTAACTTGATTGAGCTAGTTTGAAGTAACAGAGCAGATTGATGAGGTTAATGCGGTTAATGTTGTGTATATGGACTTTCAAAATGCGTCAATGTGTATATTGCATGCGTCGGTCTGTATATCGTATGTGTTGGTTTGTATATTGCATGCGTCGTTGTGCGCGCGTCGTGGTATGTATGTTGGTGTGTATATTGTATGTGTCAAGAAAGAAAGACTTGCATTTATATAGCGCCTTTCACAACCTTGGGATGTCCCAAAGCGCCTTACAACCAATGAAGTACTTTTTAAAAAAAAAGTGTAACCACTGTTGTAAGGTAGGAAATGCAGCAACCAATTTGCACACAGCAAGGTCCCACAAACAGCAGATAATGTTTTAGTAATGTTGGTTGAGGGATAAATATTGCTCTTTGAAATAGTCCAATGGGATCTTTTATGTCCATCTGAGAGGGCAGACGGGTCTCGGTTTAACGTCTCATCTGAAAGACGGCACCTCCGACAGTGCAGCACTCCCTCAGTACTGCACTGAAGAGTCAGCCTGGATTATGTGCTCAAGTCTGTGGAGTGGGACTGTGAACCCACGACCTTCCAACTCAGACCAGAGTGCTATCAACTGAGCCACAGCTGACACTTGTGTGTATGTTGTATGTGTTCGTGTGTACACCGTATGTGGCTGTAATGTATACACATGGTGTGTACAGTATATTTAAGGGTAGATGGTATAAACTCGACAGGACTCACCACTCCGTTGCTGATGCCGGTCTTGGATGCGCCTCCTCCCCCCGCAGTCACCACCAGGTCGGCCCTCGGGACGCTGACGGTGTAAAGAGGGAAGGGAGCGCGGTATAACTCGGGAGCACCGCGGCGGCCCATGGCCCGGAGCCGGTAGCTGAGCTCAGGCTCTGGGCTCTGGGCTCTCTCGGCCTTTGCTCTCTCGGGCTCAGGGCGCTCGGGCCTCGACTCTCAACATTCGCTCTCTCCGGTGACGCGGATCACAGAACACATCAGCACTTGGCGACTGACACGTGACCTATTGAGGGGCGTGGTCTTCGGGTGCCATGTCTGTGCGGGGCAGTGTGTTAGAGGAGCGACGACCGCCATGTCTGTGCGGGGCAGTGTGTTAGAGGAGCGACGACCGCCATGTCTGTGCGGGGCAGTGTGTTAGAGGAGCGACGACCGCCATGTCTGTGCGGGGCAGTGTGTTAGAGGAGCGACGACCGCCATGTCTGTGCGGGGCAGTGTGTTAGAGGAGCGACGACCGCCGTGGGAAGGAGGAAGCCTCCGAAAGCTTGTGGAATTTAAAATAAATTTGTTGGACTATAACTTGGTGTTGTAAAATTGTTTACAATTGTCAACCCCAGTCCATCACCGGCATCTCCACATCATGTCTGTGTGGGGCAGTGTGTCGGAGGAGCGACGGGCGCCATGTCTGTGCGGGGCATTGTAAACAATTTTACAACACCAAGTTATAGTCCAGCAATTTTATTTTAAATTCACAAGCTTTCGGAGGCTTCCTCCTTCGTCAAGTGAACGATGTGACGTTCACCTGATGCCGGAGTCAATGTTGAGGACTCCCAGGGCCACTCCCACCCGACTGTGTCTCACTATGCCCACACCTGTGGTGGGTCTGTCCTGCCGGTGGGACAGGACATACCCAGGGATGGTGATGGAGGAGTTGGGACGTTGGCTGGTAGATATGATTCTGTGAGAATGTCTATGTCAGGCTGTTGCTTAACTAGTCTGTGGTACATCTCTCACCTGACGAAGGAGGAAGCCTCCGAAAGCTTGTGAATTTAAAATAAAATTGCTGGACTATAACTTGGTGTTGTAAAATTGTTTACAATTGTCAACCCCGGGGCATTGTTTTAGAGGCGCGCCGGGCGCCATGTCTGTGCGGGGCAGTGTTTTAGAGGCGCGCCGGGCGCCATGTCTGTGCGGGGCAGTGCGTCAGAGGAGGAATGGGCGCCATGTCTGTGCGGGGCAGTGTGTCAGTAAAGCTCTCTCTACGCTGTTCCATCCTACTATTGTTCCACGTACTTCAGTATCGTCTGCAAATTTGGACACTGCTCCAATAGCCTAATATCCAAATAATTGACACGCGGTCCCAGGACAGAACCCTGTGGGACACCACTATTCACTTGCAACTACTCCGAGAAACTGCCCTTAACTCCTAGTCTCCGTTTCTTCCATTTTAACTAGTTTTTAATCCCATTATCTACCCTTCCCCAATTCTATCCTCACTTGGACATACATCACCACTCCATCATCTTCGCATAGTTAAAATCCCAGCATTCTCTCCCCAACGCCGTTGTGGGATTGTCATATAAACTCAACTGGTTCACTAATGTGACTCCAGTCCTACATCAACATGGTTGATTCTTAACTACCCTCTGAAGTGGCCTGGCAAGCCCCTCAGTTGTATTAAACCACTACAAAAAAGAGTAAGAAAAATAAAACCAGACAGACCGCTCGGCTGCAACCCAGGCATCGAATCAGGACACGACGAAGGCACACCCAGCTCAGTTGAACCTGCAAAGTCCTTCTCACTAACATCTGGGGACTGATGCCAAAGTTGGAAGAGATGTACCACAGACTAGTTAAGCAACAGCCTGACATAGACATTCTCACAGAATCATATCTACCAGCCAACGTCCCAACTCCTCCATCACCATCCCTGGGTATGTCCTGTCCCACCGGCAGGACAGACCCACCACAGGTGTGGGCATAGTGAGACACAGTCGGGTGGGAGTGGCCCTGGGAGTCCTCAACATTGACTCCGGACCCCATAAAGTCTCATGGCTTCAGGTCAAATGTGGTCAAGGAAACCTCCTGCTGATTACCACCTACTGCACTCCCTCAGTTGATGGATCAGTACTGCTCCATGTTGAGCACCACTTATAGGAGGCACTGAGGGTGGCAAGGGCACAGATTATACTCTGGGTGGGAGAACTTCAATATCCATCACCAAGAGTGGGTCAGTAATACCACTGCTGACTGAGATGGCAGGAAATAAAATTAAGTAAAGTAAAATCAAAACAAAGTAAAATAAATAAATGAACATTTCAATATATTTTTCCCAACTGCTCTCACTGGGGCTCAACTCTTGGGGTCTTTCTAATTCCACTGGTCATTAGAAGCTCCAAACCAAGATGGAGCTTTAATCTGTATCTAACCCATGCTGTACCTAGTATCATAGTAGGTACAGCAGAGGAGGAGGCCATGCAGGATCTGTCCAATTAGTCCCATTCGCCTCCTCATTCCCCATAGCCCTATAAATGTTTTCCCTTCAAGTATTTATCCAATTCCCTTTTGAAAATTACTATTGAATCTGTTTCCACCGCCCTTTCAGGCAGCGCATTCCAGATCATCACAACTCACTGCATAAAAAATGTTTCCTCATGTCGCCTCTGGCTCTTTTGACGATCACCTTAAATCTGTGTCCTTTGGTTACCGACGCTTCTGCCACTGGAAACAGTTTCTCCTTGTTTACTCTGTCAAAGCTGTTCATGATTTTGAACACCTCTATCAAATCTCCCCTTATCCTTCTCTGTTCTAAGGAGAAAACCCCAGCTTCTCCAGTCTCTCCACATAACTGAAATCCCTCATCCCAGGTACCATTCTAATAAATCTCTTCTGCACCCTCTCTAAGACTTAGACATCCTTCCTAAAGTGTGGTGCCCAGAATTGAACACAATACTCCAGCTGAGGCCTAACCAGGGTTTTATAAAGGTTTAGCATAACGTCCTTGCCTTTGTACTCAATGCCTTTATTACTAAAGCCCAGGATCCCATATGTTTTTTTAACAGTCTTCTCAAATTGTCCTGCCACCTTCAAAGATTTGTATATCTGCACCCCCAGGTCTCTCTGTTCCTGCACCCCCTTTAAAATTGTACCATTTAGTTTATATTGCCTCTCCTCATTCTTCCTACCAAAATGAATCGCTTCACACTTCTCTGCATTAAATTCCACCTGCCATGTGTCTGCCCATTTCACTAGTCTGTCTATGTCCTCCTGAAATCTGTTACTATCCTCCACATTGTTTACTACATCTCCAAGTTTCGTGTCATCTGCAAACTTTGGAATTATACCCACTATACACAAGTCCATGACATTAAAATCATAGGACCATAGAATCATAGAAATTTACAGCACAGAAAGAGGCCATTCGGCCCATCGTGTCTATGCCGGCTGAAAAAGAGCTATCCATTCTAATCCCACATTCCAGCTCTTGGTCCGTAGCCTTGTAGATTACGGCACTTCAAATGCATATCCAACTACTTTTTAAATGCGATGAGTGTTTCAGCCTCTACCACCCTTTCAGGCAGTGAGTTCCAGACCCCCACCACCCTCTGGATGAAAAAATTTCTCCTCAGCTCCCCTCTAATCCTTATACCAATTACTTTAAATCTATGCCCCCTGGTTATTGACCTCTCCGCCAAGGGAAATAGGTCCTTCCTATCCACTCTATCTCATAATTTTATACACCTCAATTAAATCTCCCCCCAGCCTCCTCTGTTCCAAAGAAAACAACCCCATGTCCATGACATTAGAATCATAGGACCATAGAATCATATCCAATCTTTCCTCATAGCTAAAATTCTCCAGTCCTGGCAACATCCTCATAAATCTCCTCTGTACCCTCCCTGGTTCAGGGGAATAATTGGATAAGGGTCTGTTCTGGGCGCTACCACCCCGCGCCCAACGGACCCTCCGCAGGCAGCATGTGAACTTCGTGCTGCCTGCTACTTACTCTGAAATCTCCGTGCAACAAGCGCAGCCCTCGCTGCTGAGAGGATGCACGGAGAATTAGGAAGTTGGAAATGGGGCGTGGACAGCGCACGTCATCAGCTGACTGCACTACTTAAAGGTGCAGGCACATTTCCAATGGTAGATACACAGCCAAGGAGGAGAAGGGAGAATGGCATCACGAGTAGCTGAACCAGCAAGAGAGCGGGCACCAAGATTCTCCGACAATGCTCTGGAAGGTGTGGACCAGAGGAGGGCAGCCATGTACCCGCAGGGTGGCCGGAGACCGTCTAGACTAAGCTACGTAGGCATTGTCAGACTGTGGCACAGGAGGTGAATGCGAGGAGCATTGTACCACGCACGTGGGTGCAGTGCCGCAAGAAATTTAATGATTTGACACGAGTGGTCAAGGTGAGTGAATGCAAGTGTCAAGTGGCACATCCGACCAACTGCACCACTGCTCCATGCATCACACTCCCCGTCACCCACCCACCCACAAACACTGCCCATCCATACGCAATGCTGCATCTCACCCGCACATAATACCACACTTGCAGGCCACACAACCACCACTCAAGTCACACAAACTGACAGCTATTCGACCATGACAGGCACATCACCCACACACCTTGCAGGACACTCACTGACACACTGACCTCTGTCTTGCAGGAGAAGGTGGCGTATAACACCCGCCAGCAGGAGGGACCTGAGGCTGGACGGGCACGTCTATACGTCCTCACCCACCTAGAGGCGACGGTGCTGCGGATTATTGGGAGGGCCGTCGCTGCAGCCGTTACAACGTTCCACGCTGGAGGTCCCGGTCAAGGGGGTCTCTGCATATCTAATGATCCTTCTCCTTTTCCACATCTCCCTCCTCCCATAATCTTTTCTGACTCACGTGCTGCACACGCTGTCAGCACACACCTCTTACTTGCTCCTCTCCCCACTCCACAACTCAACCCGTTTCCCTTTGTCATTGCAGATACCCAAGAACACGTGGCGGCACTGCCCGAGGAGGAGGAGGGGGAGGGGGAGGGGGAGGGGGAGGACACTGAAGCCACACCATCACTCGATCTGACACTTGCTTCCACCAGCTCAGAGACTGACACTGCGCGTCCTTTCGAGGTTTAGGTTAGAGGAGGGTTCTGCATGTGGTGAGACACCGAGCACAAGTGATCAGGAGCCGGGCGGAGGGAATGGATACCACAGGAGCCAACTCGCCGGAGGGTGAGGTCGTTCACTAGTTCTCTGCAGAGGAGTCAGATGAGGACTTCGATGGGCCAGGCTACAGAAGACGGCTGATGGGCGTACACCAACAAATGCTTGGGGCACTGGAAAGCCTGCCAGAGAGCCTGCGCATAACGAGAAGGGGCATGGAGGAGTCCAGCTCCAACTTGGCGCAGGGCTTTGCGCAGAGCTTGGAGCCCATCCTTTCCAACATGGAACGGGTGGTCACCTCCATCAGCCCACCTGTGGAACCCACCATGATGCAGTGTCTGATGACTGATGTCACAGCTTCCATTGCAGCACAAACATCTGCCATCCAAGATCTGACTGCTGCATTTGTAGCTCAGACTGCTGCTATCGTGGGTCTGGGGACCACTGTGGAACGGGGCTTCCAGGGCATCACAGCACTCCAGCAATCCGTTCTCCAGCTGATCACCAGGATTGCTGAGGCGCTGGCCCAGGAGAGTGGCAGTGGCGCCATGGCAGTCGGACCTGCTGTCCTCTCTCAGGACAAGACGATTCCTGCTCCCTCCCCTGCCACACTGCCAGTGCCCCTGTTGTTGCCTGTCGGCCAGCCAGGGCAGACTGTTGCAGCCCATGCTGAGATGGTGCAGTCTGAAGCCGGGCCCTCCCGGCCCAGAGCTGCTCGAGGTCGTCCTCCAAGGCCATCTGCACGATCCTCCATTGAAGGCCAGCAGCCTCCCACCACCCAGGCTCCAGCCACTGGGGAAGCACCTCGTAGGAGCACTAGGATAGGTAAAGGCACACGGACAACAGGCACTGAGGGAATGCATAAGGGTGAATAGTTTTGATATATTTGCATATTTTCATTTATTAATCCATAAATGAGAGTTTGATTTGGCATTTGGTGGTGGTTTTTATTCATGCAATGAGCTGAGAGGGGCACCAATGTGTAATCTGATGGAGGGTGATTTGATTGTCTTGTGGGAGTGGAAAGGTGGGGAGTGTAGGACTGTTGGTGAGTTGGGGGATGTAGTTCCAACTATTGATAGCGGGCACGGATCAGGCGAGCATGCACAGCCCTTGCAGACAAGGCATGTGGTTCCTGCTGCACCCTTGCGTCTTCCTCCACCTCCTCTTCCGGCTCCAAACCCTCCTCCTGCTCCTCCTCAGCCTCTTCCTCCTCCTGCTCCTCCGCCTCTTCCTCCTCAGCCTCCTCCTCCTCCACCTCTGGCTCAGGATCTTCTGCAGTCATTGGAGTCTGGTCCCTCATGATGGCGAGGTTGTGCAGCATGCAGCAGACCACCATAAATCTGCCCACCCGCTCAGGGAGTACTGCAGGGCTCCTCCAGACCGGTGCAGGCAGCGGAAGCGTTGTTTGAGCAGGCCTATGGTATGCTCCACGATGTTGCGTGTGGCAGCATAGCTCTCATTATAGGCCTACTGTGCACGTGTGCGTGGATTCCTGACTGGTGTCATGAGCCATGTCGTGAGGGGATAGCCCTTGTCACCCAGTAGCCAGCCTTTGACTTGCCGAGTCAGATGAAAGATAGCTGGCACATTGGACTGCCGCATGACGGAAGGCATCGTGACTGCTCCCAAGGTAGCGGGCATCGACCTCCAAGATGCGATGCGTGTGGTTGCACACCAGCTGCACGTTGAGGGAAGCCCTTTCGGTTGACAAAGACGGCCGAGTTGATGTGCGGGGCACGCAGGGCAATATCCATGCAGTCCATGGCACCATGCACCATGGGGAAGCCAGCAATGTGGGCGAACCCCCGTGCTCGCTCGTTCTGATTGTCTCTGTGGAGAGGGAAGGTGATGAACCTGTTCCTCATGTGGTACAGTGCGTCTGTGACCTCCCTTATGCAGCATTGCACTGCATACTGCGAGATGTTGCACATGTCGCCAGCAGAGGCTTGAAATGCTCCTGAACCGTAGAAATTCAGCACCACGGTGACCTTCACAGCCCCAGGTAATGCTGTCCTCGCCCTGCTCTGGGGCTGCAGTTGTGGCCGCACCAGTTGACAGATCTCGGTGACGGCTTCCTTGGTGAACCTCAGGCGTCGGATGCAATCCTCCTCGGTCATGTTGAGGTAAAAGAATTGATCCCTGAAGGCCCTCATTGGGTAGGGCCTCCTGCTCAATGCCCTGTGCCTCCTCGTCCTGCGTCTCCTCACAGCTTGACCTGCTAGGCGTGGCCTCTCTGCATGCTCCCAGTCATGCTCAATGCCCAACAGGAGCCCTAGCAGACCGCCCATGGTTGACAGGAATGTTGTTCAACCACGGTTGTAACTTTCCGACCTGTAAGGCAATACCTGCCAAAGGACTCTCAAAAGTAGTGTAGGAACTCTCAATAAGAATAGGGATCTTTCAAAAACACTTCTTACTCCTCCAGTAGCCAGAACAATAATCCAGCAACTAACCTGCAAAACCTGCATGGCCCTTTAAATAGCGCTGGTTGGGGGTCCTTCAGGCACTGTAAGAAACGTTTAGATGGTCAGAGATAAGACTGCGTTGAGTTGAATGTTAAGGTCCAAAATTGTGTCTATCACTTTAAATCAGCGTTGCTCACTGATTGCAGCCATTTTCTCCCTATTTTACATGCTTCCAGCGTTCGGGATTAGCACATGCCCTAACTCTTATACCAAGATGGCGTTTGGTGCACGTCACGCAGGAAACGTGCGTGTGCATCCATGACACCATCTTGGATGTCGGAGGGGCCATCTAGTGCCAAAACAACGGGCGCTACATGGCCCAATTTAACGCCCATCTTTCCTGTAATGTGGTGACCAGAACTGTATGTACATACAAACATACGAATTAAAAGCAGGAGTAGCCCATTTGACCCCTCAAGCCTGCTTTGCCATTTGATAAGATCATGGCTGATCTGATTGCGACCTCAACCCTCCGTTCCCGACTACCTACGATAACCTTTGACTCCCTTGTTAATCAGGAATCTCTCTAACTCAGCCTTAAAAATATTCAATGACCCTGCCTTCACTGCTCTCTGGGGAAGGGAGTTCCACAGACTCACAACCCTCTGAGAGAAAAAAATTCTCCTCATCTCCGTCTTAAATGGGAGACCCCTTATTTTAAAACTGTGGCCTCTAGTTTTTTTTTTATTCGTTCATGGGATGTGGGCGTCACTGGCGAGGCCAGCATTTATCGCCCATCCCTAATTGCCCTTGAGAAGGTGGTGGTGAGCCGCCTTCCTGAACCGCTGCAGTCCGTCCGTGAGGGTTCTCCCACAGTGATGTTAGGAAGGGAGTTCCAGGATTTTGACCCAGCGACGATGAAGGAACGGCGATATATTTCCAAGTCGGAATTGTGTGTGATTTGGAGGGGAATGTGCAAGTGGTGTTGTTCCCATGTGCCTGCTACCCTTGTCCTTCTAGGTGGTAGAGGTCGCGGGTTTGGGAGGTGCTGTCAAAGAAGCCTTGGCGAATTGCTGCAGTGCATCCTGTGGATGGTACACACTGCAGCCACAGTGCGCCGGTGGTGAAGGGAGTGAATGTTTAGGGTGGTGGATGAGGTGCCAATCAAGCGGGCTGCTTTGTCCTGGATGGTGTCGAGCTTCTTGAGTGTTGTTGGAGCTGCACTCATCCAGGCAAGTGGAGGGTATTCCATCACATTCCTGACTTGTGCCTTGTAGATGGTGGAAAGGCTTTGGGGAGTCAGGAGGTGAGTCACTCGCCGCAGAACACCCAGCCTCTGACCTGCTCTTGTAGCCACAGTATTTATATGGCTGGTCCAGTTAAGTTTCTGGTCAATGGTGACCCCCAGGATGTTAATGGTGGGGGACTCGGCAATGGTAATGCCGTTGAATGTCAAGGGGAGGTGGTTAGACTCTCTCTTGTTGGAGATGGTCATTGCCTGGCACTTATCTGGCGCGAATGTTACTTGCCACTTATCAGCCCAAGCCTGGATGTTGTCCAGGTCTTGCTGCATGCGGGCTCAGACTGCTTCATTATTTGAGGGGTTGCGAATGGAACTGAACATTGTGCAATCATCAGCTCCTTGGTGCCACACTCGGTCAAATGCTGCCTTGATGTCAAGGGCAGTCACTCTCACCTCACCTCTGGAATTCAGCTCTTTTATCCATGTTTGGACCAAGGCTGTAATGAGGTCTGGAGCCGAGTGGTCCTGGCAGAACCCAAACTGAGCATTGGTGATAGCACTGTCGACGACACCTTCCATCACTTTGCTGATGACCGAGAGTAGACTGATGGGGCGGTAATTGGCCGGATTGGATTGTCCTGCTTTTTGTGGACAGGACATACCTGGGCAATTTTCCACATTGTCGGGTGGATGCCAGTGTTGTAGCTGTACTGGAACAGCTTGGCTAGAGATGCAGCTAGTTCTGGAGCTAGTTCTAGTCTCTCCCACAAGGGGAAACATCCTTTCAGCATCTATCCCTTCCAGTCCCCTCAGGATCATATATGTTTCAATAAGATCACCTCTCGTTCTTCTAAACTCCAGTGTATACAGGCCCAACTTGTCCAACCTTTCCTCATAAGATCACCCCCTCATCCCAGGAATCAGTCGAGTGAACCTTCTCTGAACCGCCTCCAAAGCAATTATGTCCTTTCTTAAATAAGGAGACCAAAACTGCACACAGTATTCTAGATGTGGTCTCACCAATGCCCTGTTCAACTGCAGCAAAACATCTCTACTTTTATATTCCATTCCCCTTGCAATAAATGGCAACATTCCATTTGCCTTCCTAATCACTTGCTGTACCTGCATACTAACTTTTTGTGAATCATGGCCGAGGCAACCCAGATCCCTCTGTACCTCAGAGTTCTGCAATCCCTCTCCATTTAAATAATATACTGCTTTCCTATTCCTCCTGCCAAAGTGGACAAGTTCACATTTCCCACATTATACTCCATCTGCCAAATTTTTGCCCACTCACTTAACCTATCTATATATGACCATAAGACCATAAGAGATAGGAGCAGGAGAAGGCCATTCGGCCCCTCGAGCCTGCTCCGCCATTCAATGAGATCATGGTTGATCTGATTTTTACCTCAACTCCACTTTCCTGCCTTTTCCCCATATCCTTTGACTCCCTTGCTGATCAAAAATTTGTCTAACTCAGCCTTGAATGTATTCAATGACTCAGCCTCCACAGCTTTTTGGGGTAAAGAATTCCAAAGATTCACGACCCTCTGGGAGAAGAAATTCCTCCTCATTTCCGTCTTAAACGGGCGACCCCTTAGCCTGAGACTATGCCCCTAGTTTTAGATTCCCCCATGAGGGGTAACATCCTCTCAGCATCCACCCTATCGAGTCCCCTCAGAATCTTGTATGTTTCAATAAGATCTCCTCTCATTCTTCTAAACTCCAATGAGTATAGACCCAACCTGTTCAATCTTTCCTCATAAGACAACCCTTCCATACCTGGAATCAACCTTGTGAACCTTCTCTGAACTGCCTCCAATGCAAGTATGTCCTTCCTTAAATAAGGGCACCAGAACTGTACGCAGTACTCCAGGTGTGGTCTCACCAGCACCCTGTACAGTTGTAGCATGACTTCCCTGCTTTTATGCTCCATCCCCCTGGAAATAAAGGACAATATTCCATTTGCCTTCCAGATTACCTGCTGCACCTGTATGTTGACTTTTTGTGTTTCATGTACGAGGACACCCAGGTCCCTCTGTACCGCAGCATTTTGTAGTATTTCTCCATTCAAATAATATTTTGCTTTTTTATTTTTCCTCCCAAAGTGGATGACTTCACATTTTCCCACATTATATTCCATCTGCCAAATTTTTGCCCATTCACTTAACCTGTCAATATCCCTTTGCAGACACTTTGTCCTCATCGCAACTTGCTTTTCCACCTATCTTTGTATCATCAGCAAATTTGGCCACAAGACACTCTGTTCCTTCATCCAAGTCATTGATGTATATTGCAGACTCCTTATGTCCTCTTCACAACTTACTTTCCTACCTACCTTTGTGTCATCAGCAAATTTAGCGACCATACATTCGGCCCCTTCATCCAAGTCATTGCCATAGATTGTAAATAGTTGAGGCCCAAGCACTGGTCCCTGTGGCACTCCACTTGTTACATCTTGCCAATCTGAAAATGACCCATTTATGCCTACTCGCTGTTTCCTGTTAGCAAACCAATCCTTTATCCATGCTAATATGTTACCCCTTACACCATGAGCTCTTATTTTGTGTAGTAGCCTTTGATGTGGCAAAAGCCTTCTGAAAGTTCAAGTACACCACATCCACAGGATCCCCTTTATCCACGTTGCTTGTTACTTCCTCAAAGAACTCTAATAAATTGGTCAAACACAATTTCCCTTTCACAAAGCCATGTTGACTCTGCCTGATTGCATGGGATTTTCTAAGTGCCCTGCTATAACCTCCTTAATCATAGATTCTAGCATTTTCCCTATGACAGATGTTAAGCAAACTAGCCTGTAGTTTCCTGCTTTCTGTCTCCCTCCTTTCTTGAATAGAGGAGTTACATTCACTATTTTCCAATCTGATGGCATTCTTCCAGAATCTAGGGAATTTTGAAAAATTAATACCAATGCATCTACTATCTCTGCAGCCACTTCTTTTAAGACCCTAGGATGATGGCCCAACTAAGAGTTCTATATACAATTGCACGGAGTATAAGGAATAAATTAAATGAACTACAGGTTCAAATTCAAATTGGAGGGTATGACATGATAGCTATTACTGAGACATGGCTGCAGGATGGTCAGGATTGGGAACTAAATCTACCGGGTTATAAGGTCTACAGGAGAGACAGGGAAAATGGAAGAGGTGGGGGAGTAGCCTTAATGATTAGAGATGAAATCACATCAATGATAAAGGAGGATATAACGAGAGGTAAGCAGCCAACAGAGACCTTATGGGTTGAATTGAGAAATAGGAAAGGATTTAAGACTATAGTGGGAATTGTGTATAGGACCCCTGGCAGCAGCTCTGAAGTGCTGGATTGTATAAATGCAGAGATTAGACAAGCGTGTAAGAAAGGCATAGTGGTCTTAATGGGGGACTTTAACCTTCACATAGATTGGGGAAGCCATGATGTGGAGATGCCGGTGATGGACTGGGGTTGACAATTGTAAACAATTTTACAACACCAAGTTATAGTCCAGCAATTTTATTTTAAATTCACAAGCTTTCGGAGGCTTCCTCCTTCCTCAGGTGAACGAAATGAAATCCTCGAAATGAAATCGCATTTATAATTCACAGAACAATGCTTGGTGATTACAGACAGTTTTTTCAACTGCCCGTTGCCAAGGCAATCAGTGTGCAGACAGACAGGTGTTACCTGCAAGGTCTCAGAATATACAAATCACCAAAAAAAAACAACAAACAAAAAAAAAACAGAGATAGAGAGGTAGAAACATAGAAAAGACAGCAACTGACCCGTTATATTAAAAACAGATAACATTTGTTCGCTGGTGGGGTAACGTGTAGCGTGACATGAACCCAAGATCCCGGTTGAGGCCATCCTCATGGGTGCGGAACTTGGCTATCAATTTCTGCTCGACGATTTTGCGTTGTCGTGTGTCTCGAAGGCCGCCTTGGAGTACGCTTACCCGAAGGTCGGTGGATGAATGTCCATGACTGCTGAAGTGTTCCCCGACTGGGAGGGAACCCTCCTGTTTGGCGATTGTTGCGCGGTGTCCGTTCATCCGTTGTCGCAGCGTCTGCATGGTCTCGCCAATGTACCATGCTCTGGGGCATCCTTTCCTGCAACATATGAGGTAGACAACTTTGGCCGAGTCACAGGAGTATGAACCATGCACCTGGTGGATGGTGTCCTCTCATGTGATGGTGGTATCTGTGTCGATGATCTGGCATGTCATCGACACAGATACCACCATAAGGTTAAGGGGTGATCTGATCGAAGTTTATAAGATCTTAAGGGGAACAGATAGGGTGGATAGAGAGAAACTATTTCCGCTGGTTGGGGATTTTAGGAGTAGGGGGCACAGTCTAGAAATTAGAACCAGACCTTTCAGGACCGAGATTAGAAAACATTTCTACACACAAAGGGTGGTAAAAGTTTGGAACTCTCTTCCGCAAACGGCAATTGATATTAGCTCAATTGCTAAATTTAAATCTGAGATAGATAGCTTTTTGGCAATCAAAGGTATTAAGGGATATGGGCCACAGGCGGGTATATGGAGTTAGATCACAGATCAGCCATGATCTTATCAAATGGCGGAGCAGGCACCAGGGGCTGAATGGCCTACACCTGTTCCTATGTTTCTATGTTCCTAACAATATGTTGTGGAACCAACCAGGGAACAGGCCATTCTAGATCTGGTAATGGGTAATAAGACAGGATTAATTAATGACCTCAAAGTAAAGGATCCCTTAGAAAATAGTGATCATTATATGATAGAATTTCACATCCAGTTTGAGAGTGAGGATCTTGGATCTGAAATTACTGTATTAAACCTAAATAAGGGCAATTACAATGGCATGAGGACAGAGTTGGCTAAAGTGGACTGGGAAAACCGATTAGATGGTATGATGGTGGATAAGCAGTGGCAGACATTTAAAAAGATATTTTATGACTCTCAACAAAAATATATCCCAGTAAGGAGGAAAGAATCCACGAGAAGGGTGTATCAACCATGGCTAACTCAGGAAGTTAAGGATGTTATCAAGTTAAAAGAAAAGGCATACAACGTGGCAAAGATTACTGGTAAGCCCGAAGATTGGGAAAACGTTAGAAACCAGCAAAGGAGGACTAAAAAAAAATAAAGAGGGAGAAAATAGATTATGAGAGTAAACTAGCAAGAAATATAAAAACTGACAGTAAGAGCTTTTACAAGTATATAAAAAGGAAGAGAGTAGCTAAAGTAAGTATAGGTCCCTTAGAGGATGAGACTGGGGAAATAATAGTGGAAAACAAGGAAATGGCAGAGGCATTGAACAGATATTTTGTATCTGTCTTCACAGTAGAAGACACTAAAAGCATACCAATAATAGTAGATAATCAAGGGGCAAAAGGGAGGGAGGATCTAAAAACAATCACTATCACTAGAGAAAAAGTACTAGGCAAACTAATGGGTCTAAAGGCTGACAAGTCCCTTGAACAAGATGGCTTGCATCCAAGAGAAGTGGCTACAGAGATAATGAATGCATTGGTTGTAATCTTCCAAAATTCACCAGATTCTGGAAAGGTCCCAGCGGATTGGAAAACCGCAAATGTAATGCCCCTATTCAAGAAAGGAGGGGGACAGAAAACAGCTAACTAGCAGATAACCGATGCTAGCTCAATTGCTAATTTTAAATCTGAGATAGATAGCTTTTTGCCAACCAAAGGTATGAAGGGATGTGGGCCAAAGGCAGGTATATGGAGTTAGATCACAGATCAGCCATGATCTTATCAAATGGCGGAGCAGGCTTGAGGGGCTGAATGGCCTACTCCTGTTCCTATGTTCCTATAACTATAGGCCAATTAGCCTAACATCTGTCATTGGGAAAATGCTAGCATTGATTATTAAGGAAGTCGTAGCAGGACATTTAGAGACTCAAAATAAAATCAAGGAGAGTCAACATGGTTTTATGAAGGGGAAATTGTGTTTGACAAATTTATTAGAGTTCTTTGAGGAAGTAAACGGGCAGGGTGGATAAAGGGGAACCAGTAGATGCAGTGTATTTGGATTTCCAAAAGGCATTCGTTAAGGTGCCACATGGAAGGTTACTGCACAAGGTAAGAGCTCATGGTGTTGGGTGTAATATATTAGCATGGATAGAGGATTGGCTAACTAACAGAAAACAGAGAGTCGGGATAAAGGGGTCATTTTCAGGATGACAATCTGTAACTAGTGGGGTGCCACAGAGATCAGTGCCTCAACTATTTACAATCTATATCGATGACTTGGATGAAGGAAGCGAGTGTACTGTGGCCAAATTTGCCGATGATACAAAGATAGGTGGAAAAGCAAGTTATGAGGAGGACACAAAGGGCTCAATTTTAGGAGGCAATTGCTGGTGCATTGGGGGCGGGGCGCTCTGAAAATCGCAGAAATCCCGTTCGGGTTCAGAAGCTGGCTCCAACCCGCCGACTTCTGAGTTTCCCAGGGACCCACCTGTATGTGCGTGGGCAACCCGAAACCGGAAGTCCCACCGGCAATTAAAGCCAGCGGGATGACAGTTAAAGAGCCAAATGTATCTCATTGAGGTACTTAAGGCACTTTACCTGTAACAGATTAAGTGATTGCAACGATTTTTAACTTTCCTGGGCGGCTTGCCCACCGCTTCTGATTCATGCCTGGTGAAACCAGGGATCAGGGAAAAAGAAACTAAATAAATTAAATAAAAAAAGAAGTTAAAACACAAAATGAACCTACCTTTGCACCCTGCTCCGATGTCTGATGGCTCCTTCTCCGATGTCCCCCGATGTCTCCTTCTTCATCCCCCCCCGCTGTCCCCCTCTTCACCCCCGATCTTCCCCTCTCCCCCCACCCCGATCTTCCCCTCTCCCCCCCGATCTTCCATTCCAGTGCAAAATGACATCTCGCTCTCTCTCTCTCTCTCTCCCCACCCCCCTCACGTTGCAGACAATCAGGCTGGCTGCCAGGCATCAAACCCAGAGAGGATGTTAATCATCAGCAATCACCATGCAATCGTGTCGGAAACGGTAAGTTTTGTTTATGCAGGTTTGCCACACGCACCTTCACCACCCCCGCACCCCCCCGCCCGCTGCAAACCCACCACCATTGCAAAATTGACCCCAAAGTGTCTGCAAAGGGATACAGACAGGTTAAGCGAGTGGGCGAAAATTTGGCGGATGGAATATAATGTGGGAAAATGTGAAGTCATCCACTTTGGTAGGAAGATTAAAAAAGCAAAATATTATATAAATGGAGAAAGACTACAGAATGCTGCAGTACAGAGGGATTTGGGTGTCCTTGTACATGAAACACAAAATGTTAGCATACAGGTGCAGCAGGTAAAGGCAGATTAGTATCTGAATGGTGATAGATTGGGAAAAGGGGAGGTGCAACGAGACCTGGGTGTCCTTGTACACCATTCGCTGAAAAGTGAGCATTCAGGTGCAGCAAGCAGTTAGGAAGGCGAATGGTATGTTGGCCTTCATTGCAAGAGGATTTGAGTACAGGAGCAGGGATGTCTTACTGCAGTTATACAGGGCCTTGGTGAGACCACATTTGGAGTATTGTGAGCAGTTTTGATCTCCTTATCTGAGGAAGGATATCCTTGCCATGGAGGGAGTGCAACGAAGATTTACCAGACTGATTCCTGGGATGGCAGGACTGACGTGTGAGGAGAGATTGGGTCGACTAGGCCTATATTCACTAGAGTTTAGAAAAATGAGAGGTGATCTCATCAAAACATATAAAATTCTAACAGGACTAGACAGACTAGATGCAGGGAGGATGTTCCCGATGGCTGGGGAGTTCGCCTTCCTAACTGCTGCACCTGAATGCTCACTTTCAGCGACTGGTGCACAAGGACACCCAGGTCTCGTTGCACCTCCCCTTTACCCAATTTATCACCATTCAGATAATAATATGCCTCTCTGTTTTTACAACCAAAGTGGATAACCTCACATTTATCCACGTTATACTGCATCTGCCATGTTCTTGCCCACTCACCCAACTTGTCTAAATCACATTGGAGCCTCTTTGCATCCTCCTCACAGCTCACATTTCACCCCAGCTTTGTGTCGTCTGCAAACTTGGAAATGTTACATTCCGTTCCCTCATCCAAATCATTGATATATATTGTGAATAGCTGGGGCCCAAGCACTGATCCCTGCGGTACCCCACTAGTCACTGCCTGCCACCCGGAAAAAGACCCGTTTATTCCTACTCTCTGTTTCCTGTCTGTCAACCAATTCTCAATCCATGTCAGTGCTTTAATTTTGTACACTAACCTCTCGTGTGGGTCCTTATCAAAAGCCTTCTGAAAATCCAAATACACCACATCCACTGGTTCTCCCCTGTCTATTCTTCTAGTTACATCCTCAAAAAACTCCAGTAGATTTGTTAAGCATGATTTCCCTTTCATAAACCCATGTTGACTTTGTCCAATCCCGTTAATGCTCTCCAAGTGTGCTGTTGTCACATCTTTTATAATAGACTCTGGCATTTTCCCCACTACTGATGTTAGGCTAACTGGTCTGTAATTCCCTGTTTTTTCTCTCCCTCCTTTTTTAAATAGTGGGGTTACATTTGCCACCCTCCAATCTGTAGGATCTGTTCCAGAGTCTATAGAACTTTGGAAGATGATCACCAATGCATCCACTATTTCCAGGGCCACTTCCTTTAGTACTCTGGGATGTAGATTATCAGGCCCTGGGGATTTGTCAGCCTTTAGCCCCATTAATTTCCCTAGCAATATTTTTTTACTAATACTGGTTTCGTTCAGTTCCTCCCTCTCACTAGACCCTTGGTTCCCTAACATTTCTGGGAGGTTATTTGTCTCCTCCTTTGTGAAGACAGAACCAAAGTATGTGTTTAATTGTTCTGCCATTTCTTTATTCCCCATTATAATTTCTCCCATTTCTGACTGTAAGGGACCTACATTTGTCTTCACTAATCTTTTTCTCTTGACATATTTACAGAAGCTTTTACAGTCAGTTTTTATGTTCCCTGCTAGTTTACTCTCATACTCTATTTTTCCCCTCTTAATCAATCTCTTTGTCCTCCATTGCTGAATTCTGAACTGCTCCCAATCCTCAGGCTTGCCGCTTTTTCTGGCAATTTTATATGCCTCCTCTTTGAATCTAATGCTATCCCTAATTTCTTTTATAAGCCACGGTTGAGCACATACACAAATCTTTGAAGGTGGCAGGACAAGTTGAGGAGGCCATTAAAAAAGCATATGGGATCCTGGGCTTTATTAATAAAGGCATAAAAAGCAAGGAAGTTATGCTAAACCTTCATAATACACTGGTTAGACCTCAGCCAGAGTATTGTGTTCAATTCTGGGCGCTGCATTTTAGGAGGGATGTCAAGGCCTTAAAGAGGGTGCAGAAGAGATTTATTAGAATGGTACCAGGGATGAGGGACTTTAGTTATGTGGAGGGACTGGAGAAGCTGGGATTGTTCTCCTTAGAACAGAGAAGGTTAAGGGGAGATTTAATAGAGGTGTTCAAAATCACGAATGGTTTTGACAGAGTAAATAAGGAGAAATCGTTTCCAGTGGCAGAAGGGTTGGTAACCAGAGGACACAGATTTAAAGTGATTGGCAAAAGAGCCAGAGGTGACATGAGGAAACATTTTTTTATGCAGCGAGTTGTTATGATCTGGAATGCACTGCGTGAAAGGGCAACTTTCAAAAGGGAATTGAACAAATTCTTGAAGGGAAAGAATTTACAGAGCTATGGGGAAAGAGCAAGGGAATGGGACTAATTGGATAGCTCTTTCAAAGGGACGGCACAGGCACGATGGGCCAAATCGCCTCCTCCAATGCCGTACCTACTATGATATGATATGATGCACAGGCGCATAGACGCACTCATACACAGGCGCACAGATGCACTCATACACTGGTGCATAGAAGCATCCATACATAGGCGCATAGAGGCAGCCATACACAGGCCCATAGACGCACCCATACACAGGTTAGGGTTAGGGTGCTTTCCCCTGATAAGCCATCTCCCCCACAGTATCCAAAGCGGTATATCTGTTTGAGAGGGAGATGGCCCCAGGGGACTCCTGCTCTTCTTGCCTAGTCCTTTTACTCTGCCTGGCGGTCACCCATTTCCTTTCTGCCTGCGTAATCTTTACCTGCGGTGTGACCACCTCACTGAACGTGCTATCCACGATAGTCTCAGCATCGCAGATGCTCCACAGTGAATCCACCCGCAGCTCCGGCTCCGAAACATGGTTAGCCAGTAGCTGCAGCTGGACACACTTCCTGCACACATGGTCACCAGGGACACTGGTAGTGTCCATGACTTCCCACGTAGTACAGGAGCATATCATGGGAGCGAGCTCTGTTGCCATGACTTGCCTTAGATTTACACTGCGTTCACCTTTTGGACTCTCCTCCCGCTCTCGGACTCTCCTTTTATACTGTGCTCACCTGTTGGACTCTCCTGCCTCACCTGTGATGTCGCACAGTAGTTTTCTCTTGTTGCAGGTCTGCTGCTGCTTTTATTCCCCACTCTCAGTCTTCTGCTGCTCAGGTCCACTGCCGCTCTGCGGAAAAAGTTGGGAAAAGCAAAGCAAAGCAGCACGTCCTTCCCCCACTTCACCGAACTCCCACACTCACCAAACTCTCAGCTGTACACTCTGTGCTCCATTGCGTAGATCTCCTTTTTGGTCCCGAATCAGCCCCACCCCTCCTCTTACTACCCATTTATTGTTTACATGCCTATAGAAGACATAGAAAGCTTCCCCATAATTGTTGTTAAACTGACAGGTCTGTAGTTTCCTGGTTTCTCCCTCCCTTCTTAAATAAGGAAACTCTGATCCATGCCTTTGTACCTCTAGACTTGACTATTCCAAAGCTCTCCTGGCCTCTTCTACCCTCCATAAACTTGAGCTCACCCAAAACTCTGCTGCCTGTATCGTAATTCATACCAAGTCCTGTTCACCCATCATCTCTGTGCTCACTGACCTACATTGGCTCCCAGTCCAGCAACACCTCAATTTTAAAATTCTCATCCTTATTTTCAAATCCCTCCGTATCTTGTAACCTCCCCCGGCCTACATCCCTCTGAGATAGAATCATAGAATGGTTACAGCACAGAAAGAGGCCATTCGGCCCACTGAGCCCGTGCCAGTTCTTTGTAAGAGCAATCTGGTTAGTCCCACCCCCCTACTCTTTCCCCATAGCCCTGCAATTTTTTTCCTTTCAAGTATTTATCCAATTCCTTTTTGAAAGCCATGATGATATTCCTGTGACTCGGCCAACGTTGTCTACCTCATACGTTGCAGGAAAGGATGCCCCAGAGCATGGTACATTGGCGAGACCATGCAGACAGTGCGACAATGGATGAACGGACACCACGCAACAATCGCCAGACAGGAGGGTTCCCTCCCAGTCGGGGAACACTTCAGCAGTCAAGGACATTCAGCCACCGATCTTCGGGTAAGGGTTCTCCAAGGCGGTCTTCGAGACACACGACAATGCAAAATCGTCGAGCAGAAATTGATAGCCAAGTTCCGCACCCATGTGGACGGCCTCAACCGGGATCTTGGGTTCATGTCACGCTACACGTAACCCCACCAGCGGGAAAAAAAAGTTATCTGTTTTTAATACAACTGGACATTCTCTCTCTCTCTCTGCCTTTCGGGTCTCTTTCTCTCTTTGTCTGTGTAATCTGACCCATTGTGTATTCAGTATACTGGGATGTAATGTTTTCCGTGGCTAACCTGTCTGAACACCAATGACACCTTTGATTGCTGTGACCGTCTCCCAGCCTAATATATGCTATGCGATTTTAGAACCCTTCACTCACCTGACGAAGGAGGTAAGCTCCGAAAGCTTGTGATTTTCAAATAAAACTGTTGGACTATAACCTGGTGTTGTAAGATTCCTTATTTTTGAAAGCCACAATTGAATCTGCTTCCACCGCCCTTTCAGGCAGTGCATTCCAGATCAGAACCACTCGCTGCGTAAAAAAGCTTTTCCTCACGTCGCCTTTGGGTCTTTTGCTACACTTGCAAGTTTTGTGTCACCTGCAAATTTTTATCAATTTTTAGACCATCCAGTAACTCAACTACCTCCTCTTTTACTGTGACTTTGGCAGCATTTTCTTCCTTGGTAAAGACAAATGCAAAGTACTCATTTAGTACCTCAGCCATGCCCTCTGCCTCCATGCGTAGATCTTTTTGGTCCCTAATCAGCCCCACCCCTCCTCTTACTACCCGTTTACTATTTACATGCCTATACAAGACTTTTGGATTCCCTTTTATGTTGGCCGACAGTCTATTCTCATACTCTCTCTTTGCCCCTCTTACTTCCTTTTTCACTTCTCCTCTGAACATTCTATATTCTGCCTGGTTCTCACTTATATTATCAACCTGACATTTGTCATATGCCCCCCTTTTTTCTGCTTCATCTTACTCTGTCTCTTTTGTCATCCAGGGAGCTTTGGCTTTAGTTGCCCTACCTTTCTCCCTCGTGGGAATGTACCTAGGCTGTACCCGAACCATCTCCTATTTAAAGGCCGCCCATTGTTCAGTTTTGCCTGCCCATCTTTGATTCCAATTTACCCGGGCCAGATCTGTTGTCAACCCACTGTAATTGGCATTCCTGCAATTAAGTATTTTTACTCTAGATTGCTCCTTGTCCTTTTCCATAACTAATCTAAACCTTATGATACTATGATCACTGTTTCCTAAATGTTCCCCCACTGACACTTGCTCCACTTGGCCCATCTCATTCCCCAGAACCAGATCCAGAAATGCCTCCATCCTCGTTGGGCCAGAAACATACTGATCAAGAAAGTTCTCCTGAGCACACTTCAGAAATTCTTCCTCCTCTTTGCCCCTTATATTATTACTATCCCAGTCTATGTTAGGATAGTGTCAAATTTTGTTTGATTTACACTCCTGTGAAGCGCCTTGGGACGTTTTACTATGTTAAAGATGCTATATAAATGCAAGTTGTTGTTGTTGAGAGATATTTACAATTTTCCAATCCAAAGGCACAATTCCCAAATCTAGGGAGCTTTGGAAAATTATGACGAATGCATCTGCAATTTCCTATTTATTTTAATACCCTGGAACCATCAGGTCCTGGAGATTTGTTTATCTTAAGTTCCATTATTTTCTCCAGTAACATTCTGTTAATTTATATTAAATCCACTAAGTTCCTCCCCTTGTCTTATTTCAGTTTCTCTTGTACTACTGGTATTTTGTCCTCTTCCTCTACCGTGAAAATGGATACAAAGTAATCAATTAACAAGTTTGCCATCTCCTTATTGTCTATTATAGCCTTGCCTGCATCTGTCTTTAATTGTCCCACATTCCACTTTGCCACGCTCTCTTAATATAGTTATAAAAACATTTGTTAGCTTTGATATCCTATGCAAGTTTTTTCATATTCCCTTTTTAAAATTCATTTCTTTCTTTATCCCTTTGTTGCTTTTTCTAGTGAGCAGTTGGCAGGATTTTGACTTTTCCTTGCATGTGTGTGAGCCTTTTCTTTTGGCTTGATACTGGGGGTTCTGTATATTACAAGGGTAGGCGGCAGTGGCTTCCTTCTTTGCATTGTTCAATTGGAGGAAATTGTGGCTCATCCATGACTTAATGTCAGGCAATGTGACAACACAGCAAGTGATCAGTGTCAAACGAAGTGCTGGAGCAACAGCTGGGTGTTAACAGCCATTACAAGTTTTGGATCTGCACTAAATATTCTCAAGTGTCACCAGAACCTACATCCCCAATAATCAGGAGTTAGGAACATAGGAATTACTGGATGGAAAAAGACCAAGGTCCATCTAGTTCACCTTCTACCATCCACCATACTGGTAGTCACATGATATGATAATGGAGTTGTTGACCAATCATAGCAATCAATCTCTATCAATGACTCTACAACAGACCCAGACATGATGCGAGGAAAACCCCCAGTGGTGGACAGCTTTGGGAACCATAGGTCCAAAGTCACCTATTCCTCCCAAGCAATGTTACACTCACATCATCATGTATCAAATTACTCATATACTGAATCCCAAAATGTGATTTTCTGAAAGAAATCTATTTAATTCGTATTTGAATGTCAATACTATCTGCTTTCACCATCTCCCTAGGGAGCCTGTTCCATAGCTTTACTCGTTCACTGAAATATTGTTTCCAGTTTGCATTTGAAGGGAGGTAAATTCAGAAATAGCTCATCATGGTTTACATTATCTAGTCCCTTTAGAATCTTAAAAACAGCAATCATAAATTTTTATAAATCACTGTTTAAACCTTAGCGAGAGTATTGTGTCCAATTTTGGGCACCACACTTTAGGAATGACGTCATGGTCTTGGAGAGGGTGTAGAGGAGATTTACCAGAATGTTAGAGATGAGGGAATTCAGTTATGTGGAGAGACTAGAGAAGCTGGGGTTGTTCTTCTTGGAGCAGAGATTTAATAGAGGCATTCAAATTATGAGGGGTTTTGATAGAGTAAATAAGGAGAAACTGTTTCCACTGGCAAGAGGGTTGGTAACCAGAGGGGACAGATTTAAGATAATTGGCAAAAAAGCCAGGGAATGAGATGAGGAGAAATGTTTTTACTCAGTTGTTTTCATCTGGAATGCATTGCTAGTAGACTCATGACTATGGTCAGAGCATGTAGAGTTAGGGGACAGACAAGTAAAGGAATGGATAGCAAGCTAGCTACAAAACAGAAAACAGAGGGATGGGTTAAAGGTAGTTACTCAGACTGGCAAAAAGTGGGAAGTGGTGTTCCACAGGGATCGGTGCTGGGACCACTGTTGTTCACTATTTACATAAACAATTTGGACTCAGGAATCAGAAGTACAATTTCAAAATTTGCAGACGACACCAAATTGGGGGAGTATAGTTAATAGAGAGGAGGACCGTGACAAAATACAGGAAAACATTAATAAATGTGCAGAATGGGAGTGTAATTGGCAAATTAATTTCAATATAGATGTGTGAGGTTTTACATTTTGGTACAAAAATAAGGGTGCCACATACAGCTTGAATAATAAGTCTAAATGGGATAGAGGAATCTGGGGGTACAAATACACAAATTGCTAAAAGTAGTGATGCAGGTTAATAAAGTCATTAAAAAGTAAACCAAGCACTGGGGTTCATTTCTAGAGGCATAGAATTGAAAAGTAGAGAAGTTCTGTTAAACTTGTATGGAACCTTGGCTAGACCACACTTGGAGTACTGTGAACATTTCTGGTCTCGATATTATAGAAAGGATATAGAAGCACTGGAGAAGGTGCAAAAAAGATTTAGTAGGATACCAGAACCCAGAGCTTATACCTATTAGGAAAGATTGAACAGGCTAGGACTCTTTGCTCTAGAAGAGGCTGAGGGGTGACCTGATAGAGGTCTTAAAGATTATGAGAAGATGTTTCCACTTCCATGGCAGACCAGAAATAGGGGCCATAAATATAAGATAGTCACTAATAAATCCAATAGGGATTTCAGGAGAAACTTCTTTACCTAAAGAGTGGTTAGAATGTGGAACTCACTACCACAAGGAGTAGTTGAGGCAAATAGCATTGATGCATTTATGGGGAAGCTAGATAAACACATGAGGGGGAAAGGAATAGAAGTATATGCTGATAGGGTGAGATGAAGTAGGAAGGGAGGGAACTTGTGTGGAGCATAAACACTGGCATGAACCAGTTGGGCCAAAGGGCTTGTTTCTGTGCTGTATATTCTATGTACCAATGATTTATAAAGCGGTAGAGTTACTTCACCTTTACTGCCCAATATCTAGTCATGCGATAGTGTGACTGCGAAGTTGCAATACCGAGACCAGTTGTGTGTACTGGGTACTGCCCCCTAGTGCATTTCTCCCATCTCTGGAAGTTGCACTAATCAATATTTTAGTGAGAAGAGACCATTGTAAACAACAGTGGTTTATTTTACATGTAATATATAAATGAACAGAATGGGTTTGCTCATTGTAATATCAAAAAATAAAATACTTTGCTGCTGTTAACAGACTAAATTCACTATACAGATTAGTCACCCCTAAAACTAGCCAGCAGTAATCTTTCTTGTACAAGACATCTCAGCCATGACTGTCCCTTGTTTAAGGGCTGATGAGACAGCAGACCTTTCTGCCTCTCTGTTTCCAAATTCAAACTTGTTCAGATGGTCCTCTTCTCCAGCCAGACAGGAAGCCAAAGATTTGACCTATGATTAAACAATTACACTTCAGACAATGTTTATGTCAGCCTTAGGGCTTGCACCTTATGGAGTGCTTGGCAGATAATCTGTGTTCAGTTCATGGCTTTCTATTGAAAAACTGCTTTACCTCATACAAGCTGTTTCTAACAATACAAAAATAGAAGTGAAAAATTCAACACAGGCAAAAATACATTGAGGGTATGCCGGTTGTTTAGTTTAGCTATATGGGTAGATTAGCACAAGTTCATTGTGGAGTATATGGGTTGTTTAGAGTACACAGGTTGTTGGGTTTACGACACCTACATTGCTTAACCTTTAAGAGTTTAGTGCCCAGGGATTGTTTAATGTTCCAATCTAATCAGTGGTTAAATTATTTGAATTAATTGGACTGGCATCTGCTCCTGTGTGGATTTACCGCACCAGAATGCGAAATCTACTCCATGAATCCCGCCAAATCTGGATTCTACACCATTAACCCTATCTGTGCCAGACCAGCCAAGTCCCAGTATCAGCCAATGACATGGAGGTCTATTGGTATCAATCCAAGCCCAAATCTCAATTAATTTGCAGTCAATCAAATAATTAACAATTGGGAGATTGCCAACCTCCATCTAATTGGGAGTGAAAATCAGGTTTTATTGAACGCCATACTAACATTTAACAGAAATCTAAATCCATTAACAGTTTAGATGCATGTCTCAGATAATCAAAATTTGCTCCCAACAGTTCCACAAATTGTCAATTCCTCTTTTCCCCCCCCCCCCCCACCCAGGACACGGGTCTTCAGGTATAGTCAGCGAGTGGTAGGGTGCAGTCTGATGATCTTGCGTTTCAGTATTACTGAGATAGGAACATTTTAAAGCTGAATATCAGTCCGTAGACATTTGCTATACACAGTATAGACGAACAAATCCCATACGAGGCCATTTATCCATTTGGGACCTGTTTAAAAAAGAACAAAATGTACATCAGGAGCAATGCTGGATATATAGGTGGCAGATGGGGATCAGTGTCAAATGATTAGTATGGGAGCAAGAAACCAAAAAGACGACATTTTAAAATTTTAAAATTCATTTTCAGAATTATGGGCGTCACTGGAGAAGCCGGCATTTATTGGCCATCCCTAGTTGTCCTGAGAAGGTGGTGGCTGGTCTTCTTGAACCACTGCAGTTCGTGTAATGCACTGGTTTGATACAAATAAGTGGCCACTTCAGAGGGGAGTTAAGAGTCAACCACATTAGTGTGGGATTGGAGTCACATACATGCCCAGACCGGGTAAAGATGGCAGGTTTCCTTCCCTAAAGGACATTAGTGAATCAGTTGGGTTTTTACGACAATCCGATGGTCACTTTTACTGATACCAGCTTTTTATTTCCAGAAATTTTAAAACTGAATTCAAATTCTCAAACTGCCACAGTGGGATTTGTACTGACAGCACAGGCCCCTGAATTACTAGTCAGGATCTGCCCATAGTCCCTAGAGATGATAGAATCATACAGCACAGAAGGAGGCCATTCTGCCCACTGTGCCAGCTCTTTGAAAGAGCTATCCAGTTAGACATTCTCCCCCTGCCCTTTCCCCATAGCCCTGCAATTTTCTCCCCTTGTATTTATCTAATTCCCTTTTGAAAGTTACTATTGAATCAGCTTCGGCCATCCTTTCAGACAGTGCATTTTAGATCATAACTTGCTGCCTAAAAAAATTCTCATCTTACCTACGGTTCATTTGGCAATCAGCTTAAATCTGTGTCCTCTGGTTATCGACTTTTCTACCACTGGAAACAGTTTCTCCTTATTTACTCTATCAAATCCCTTCATGATTTTGAACACCAGTATTAAATCTCCCCGTAACCTTCTCTGCTCTAAGGGAGAATAACCCCAGTTTCTCTAGTCTTTCCACGTAACTGAAGTCCTGCATCCCTGGTACCATTCTAGCAAATCTCCTCTGCACTCTCTCCAAGGCCTTGACATCCTTCCTAAAGTGTCGTCCCCAGAACTGGACACAATACTCCAGCTGAGGCCTAGTGATTTATAAAGATTTAGCATAACTTCATTGCTTTTGTACTCTATGCTCCATTTATAAAACCCAAGGATCCCGGATGCCTTTTTAACAGCATTCTCAAGTTGCCCTACCAAAGATTTGTATATCTGCACCACCACGGTCTTTCTGTTCTTGCACCCCCTTTAAAATTGTACCATTTGATTATATTGCCTCTTCTCATTCTTCCTACCAAAATGCATCACGTCACACTTCTCTGCATTAAATTCCATCTGCCATGTGTCTGCCCATTTGACCAGTCTGTTTATATCCTCCTGAAGTCTGTTACTATCCTCCTCACTGTTTACTACATTTCCAAGCTTTGTGTCATCTGCAAACTTTGAAATTACACCCACATCAAAAACAGCAGTGGTCCTAATACTGACCCCTGGGGAACACCACTGTATACTTCCCTCCAGTCTGAAAAACAACCGATCACCACCACTACTCTGCTTTCTGTACCGTAGCCAATTTTATATCCACGCCGCCACTGTCCCTTTCTGTCCCCAAGGATCGGTCAGCACCGCCGCCACCCCCCCCCCACCCGAGGATCGGTCAGCACCACCCCCCCCACCCGAGGATCGGTCAGCACCGCCGCCCCCCCCACCCACCCGAGGATCGGTCAGCACCGCCGCCCCCCCCCACCCACCCGAGGATCGGTCAGCACCGCCGCCCCCCCCCCCACCCACCCGAGGATCGGTCAGCACCGCCGCCCCCCCCCCACCCACCCGAGGATCGGTCAGCACCGCCGCCCCCCCCCCACCCGAGGATCGGTCAGCACCGCCGCCCCCCCCCCACCCGAGGATCGGTCAGCACCGCCGCCCCCCCCCACCCACCCGAGGATCGGTCAGCACCGCCGCCCCCCCCCCCACCCACCCGAGGATCGGTCAGCACCGCCGCCCCCCCCCCCACCCACCCGAGGATCGGTCAGCACCGCCGCCCCCCCCCCACCCACCCGAGGATCGGTCAGCACCGCCGCCCCCCCCCACCCACCCGAGGATCGGTCAGCACCGCCGCCCCCCACCCACCCAAGGATCGGTCAACACCGCCGCCCCCCACCCAAGTCCCCAGGGGATCAGCATCGGCCGCTTGCCTTTAATTGAGCTGCCGGATGAGTTTGTTGATTCCTTCGCCACGGTTACCGGTCTCTCCGCAGTCATTGAGAAATCCCACTTTGTTCCTTGCTGCATGTCGAGCTACCGATAGCCTGAAGGGCCAAAGGAAGTTGCTGGCCTCCTTAAAGGACTTTCCCACAGAGTAAATCTCGTGTATCAGATCCTCGAGACAGATCACTCCCCATTTTCCTGTCGACAAAAAGTAGGTCAATAAAACTCCATAAGGAGAGCTGCCCAGTGTGTGACTGCCACTTGTTCAAGAACATAAGAAATAGGAGCAGGAGTAAGCCATACGGCCCCTCGAGCCTGCTCCGCCATTCAATCAGATCATGGCTGATCTTCGACCTCAATTCCACTTTCCCGCCCGATCCCCATATCCCTTGAATCCCCTAGAGTCCAAAAATCTATTGTGAATATATTCAATGACTCAGCATCCACAACCTTCTGGGGTAGAGAATTCCAAAGATTCACAACCCTCAGTGAAGAAATTCCTCCTCATCTCAGTCCTAGAAGTCCGACCCTGGCGACTATGCCCCCTAGTTCTAGACTCTCCAGCCAGGGGAAACAACCTCTCAGCATCTACCCTGTCAAGCTCCCTCAGAATCTTGTATGTTTCAATGAGATCACCTCTCATTCTTCAAAACTCCAGAGAGTATAGGCCCATTCTACTCAACCTCTCTTCATAGGACAACCCTCTCATCCCAGGAATCAATCTAGTGAACCTTTGTTGCACCGCCTCTAAGGCAAGAATATCCTTCCTTAGATAAGGAGACCAAAACTGTACACAGTGCTCCAGGTGAGGTCTCACCAAAGCCCTGTACAATTGTAGTAAGACTTCCTTATTGTACTCCAACCCCCTTGCAATAAAGGCCAACATGCCATTTGCCTTCCTAATTGCTTGCTGTACCTGCATACTGACTTTGTGTTTCTTGTACAAGGACACCCAGATCTCTCTGAACACCAACATTTAATAGTTTCTCACCATTTAAAAGATATTCTGTTTTTCTACCTACCAAAGTGAGCAACCTCATGTTTCCCCACATTATACTCCATCTGCCACCTTCTTGCCCACTCACCTAACTTGTCTATATCCCTTTGCAGACTCTGTCCACCTCACAGCTAACTTTCCCACCTAGCTCTGTACTGTCAGCAAACTTGGATACATTACATTCGGTCCCTTCATCGAAGTCATTAATATAGATTATAAATAGCTGAGGCCCAAGCACCGATCCTTACGGCACCCCACTAGTTACAACCTGCCACCCTGAGAATGACCCGTTTATCCCCACTGTTTTCTGTCCGTTAACCAATCCTCTATCCATGCTAATATATTACCCCAACCTCATGAGCCCTTATTTTGCGTAACAACCTCTTATGTGGTACATTATCAAATGCCTTTTGAAAATCCAAATACTACATCCACTGGTTCCCCTTTAGCTACATCCTCAAACACTAATAAATTTATCAAACACGATTTCATTTTCATAAAACAGTGTTGACTCTGCCCAATCATATTATGATGTTCAGTGTCCTGTTACCACTTCCTTAATAATGGATTCCAGCATTTTCCCGACGACTGATGTCAGGCTAACTGGCCTGTAGTTCAGTTTTCTCTCTTCCCCCCCCCCTCCCCCTTTCTTGAATAGCGGGGTTACATTTGCTGCCTTCCAATCCGCTGGGACCATTCTAGAATCTAGGGAATTTTAGAAGATCACAACCAATGCATCCAATATCTCTGCAGCCACCTCTTTTAGAACCCTCGGATGTAGGCCATCAGGTCGAGGGGATTTATCAGCTTTTAGTCCCATTAGTTTCTCCAATACTTTTTCTCTACTGATATTCTCTACTTAAAGGTACTGGAAGGCATGTATCGGCCGTACAAACGCAGGCAGTGCCTTCAGGAGGGGTGGGCACAGGAGAAAACAAACTGAAAAGTCTCCCTCCCCACAGGTATCTGATATTAGTCTGAATTGCCTAACCCGGAACAACTCCAGTGCAGATAGCAGTTCCAATCTAACAGGCCAGATCCACAACTTTCCATGGTGTTTGATCCTCTAGGTCTGGTCTAAGCTTTATCATCTTCAATTTCATTTTTCCACCTCCTTTATTATGTCAATTTTCTCTCTTCCACCCTCCCATCCTTCTGAAGCCATTTATTCCTGCTGGGTTACAGGCGCCACAAGAAATGGCCATTACTAATCTGTTAGCCCAGACCTTGAGTGTCGGCAAGCTATTGAATTGTGGGGTGCATTACAACAGAGCCCGATCCCATTCTCAGCCAATGTCTGAACACATGTACGGATACAAAGACTTCAGCATAAGTCATTGGGCAGTGATCAGGAGCTGGAACCCTGGCTGAATTCCTCTCTCTCTAACCCAGGGCACCGAGGTCAACTGTAGAGCCCAATCACGGAGACCAGCTATAACTCAGCACAGGCCGGGGATGGAGCCTGGGCTCTTTCTGCTCCCTTTGGCTGAGTTACCCAGTGCTTGAATCAGCTAAGTCATCAGGGGAGTCTTTTAATTTCATTCATAAACTTCTTTGAAAAGGAGCAGTGCAATTATCTGGTTATGAATGGAACATTAGCAGCTGCACACACCACTGCCTTGTGTTGGAGCCCGGCCAGGTTGTCCACTTGTGCCCTCTGGTCCTCGATTATCTGTTTGTTACATGTTAACTGCACCTCTCAACATTTAAAGTACTGCATTGTCTTTTTTCTCAATGGGAGCAACTGCAGTTCTGTGAAACTCTAATATGTGAGAGGGTCACTGCCTCAGTCAGAGTGTTTGACTTGGATGAAGGGACCAAATGTATGGTTGCTAAATTTGCTGATGACGCAAAGGTATGTGGGAAAGTAAGTTGTGAAGAGGACATAAGGAGTCTGCAAAGGGATATAGATAGGTTAAGTGAGTTGGCAAAAAATTGGCAGATGGAGTATAATGTGGAAAAATGTGAACTTGTCCACTTTGGCAGGAGGAGTAGAAAAGTAGTATATTATTTAAATGGAGAGAGATTGCCAAACTCTGAGGTATAGAGGGATCTGGATGTACTAGTACATGAATCACAAAAGGTTAGTATGCAGGTGGAGCAAGTGATTAGGAAGGCAAATGGAATGTTTCCATTTATTGCAAGGGGAATGGAATATAAAAGTAGAGATGTTTTGCCACAGTTGTACAGGGCATTGGTGAGACCACATGGTCTCCTTATTTAAGAAAGGGCATAATTGCTTTGAAGGCGGTTCAGAGAAGGTTCACAACAGATTCCTGGGATGAGGGGGTTATCTTATGATGAAAGGTTGGACAAGTTGGGCCTGTACACACTGGAATTTAGAACAATGAGAGGTGATCTTATTGAAACATAAGATCCTGAGGGGACTAGAAGGGGTAGATGCTGAGGGGATGTTTCGCCTTGTGGGAGAGACTAGAACTAGAGGCCACAGTTTAAAAATAAGGGGTCTCCCATTTAAGACGGAGATGAGGAGAAATTTTTTCTCTCAGAACTCCCTTCCCCAGAGAGCGGTGGAGGCAGGGTCATTGAATATTTTTAATTGTAAACAATTTTACAACACCAAGTTATAGTCCAGCAATTTTATTTTAAATTCACAAGCTTTCGGAGATTTTCTCCTTCCTCAGGCAAATGTTTCAAGAATATTTTCAAGAATATTTTTAAGGCTGAGTTAGATAGATTCCTGATTAACAAGGGAGTCAAAGGTTATAGTAGGTAGACAGGAAAGTAAGGTTGAGGTCACAATCAGATTAGCCATGATCTTATCAAATGGCAGAGCAGGCTCGAGGGGCCGAATAGCCTACTCTTGCTCTTAATTCGTATGTTAATGTTAGCAAAAGTTCTGGACCGACTCATCCCCAGAACACCACAAGCTGTCATTAAAACAGTGGAGCCGACAGCGGAGCATCGGCACGCAGGGGTGGGGCGCGTCCCGCGGAACCCAATGCGAGAATCGCTGTATCTCAACATCCCATAACGCAGCAGATGGCAATGACTGATGTTCCAGTGAGTGTACGCTGCAGGGTTAATCATTGTACACAATTTTTACAACACCAAGTTATAGTCCAACGATTTTTATTTGAAATCTACAAGCTTTCGGAGGCTTCCTCCTTCCTCAGGTAAATGTTTACTTGAGGAAGGAGGAAGCCTCCGACAGCTTGTAGATTTCAAATAAAAAATCGTTGGACTATAACTTGGTGTTTGTAAAAATTGTGTACAATTGTCAACCCAGTCCATCACCGGCATCTCCACATCAGGGTTAATCATTAACAGTGTCGATGCTTACCCAGGTGCTGCTCGATGATGGCGTTGTCGGTTAGAGGTTTGCGCTTCTTGTTCACTTTTGCTTGGCCTCGTTTCAGAATCAGTTCACGGGTGGATTTCAAATTGGGAAACCTGCAAGGAGAAAGCAAAAGGTGTAAACTTATCGACATTAATGCAGCTGGCAGTACTCAAACAATATTGCGCTGACGTACAGAGTGTTGTCCACTCCACAATACTCTTCCCAAACCCTCTTCCAGTGCAGCACAAAGGCCAGGCCTTTCTCATTAGAAGTATTACCCCCGCAATACTTTATATGGAGTTGAATCAATCTGTCCACCTTCCAGACATCGTTCGTAAGTTCCCCTTTATACAGTTTGACCCTGCGCCTCCATCCTACCATCAGCTAACTTTGAAGTGGTATTCTGGATTACCCACCTCGACACTGCCAGCAGTTCAGTCGCAAACACAGTTGCTTTGAGCCCATAATCCAGGGCGCTGCACGGAGGGGCAGGACTCAGGAACACCCTCCCCTTCTCGTTCCCCCACCCCCGGGGGCGGGCGCCACCAGCATGCGTGCACGCGCCCCCCCTTCA